>NC_143588.1:62051941-62333124 GCF_048544385.1 Mastigoproctus giganteus
TATATGATTGAAGATTTCAGCGAAGGGGAACTCATTTCACCATAAAACTGTAACGTACATAAAACCCACCAAATTCCAGTTATCCGTATTGTCTCAAATGCAATAAGATAGTTTACTGCCCATTTATAACAGATTGCACTAACAGGAAAGCCCGATAAATCGGAAAATATCATCAAAGTTTCTTGCGACGACCGACTGACTGGTTAAAATAAATTTATTAAAATAAAAATATAATATATACATAAGATAAAACAGAAATAAAAGCGTTAAAATATATAGTATCTTTCGAAGTGAAGTGCCTCTTCATCAGCTAGTCTGTGACTGGTGTACTTCAGGATATATTAATGGTTACAATAGCACAAGTCAGCTTGGCATGATCATGTATCACGAGTCTGGTGTCGGTAAAGCAGAATTACGTACACGTGATGATCGCCAGCGCTCATCGCACTGCAATATAGTACATTCTATAATAGGGTGTAAATGTACTCCCTCGCCCGATTCCTAGTACTGTTATTTGTGGCTATGTGTAGTGCTTCAAGCCATGAGCACTGGCGGTAATCACGTGAATAGGTGATGATTTCAATATCCCGTTGGGGATCAAGATTGTGCTGCTCAACCCAATAATGTTCGGCGACTGCGGAACGTTCAAAATTAGCGGTTCGCAGAGCTACCTCGTGTTCAGGAACCCGATCTTTCAATCATGGGTTGAAGCACTACAAATAGCCACCAATAATAGTACTATGGATCGGACGAGGGGAGTACATTTACACCCTATTATAGAATGTACTGTATTGCAGTGCGATGAGCGCTGCCGATCATCACGTGTATGTAATACTGCTTTACCGGCATCAGACTCGTGATACATGATCTCATGCCCAGCTGACGTGTGCTATTGTAACCATTAATATATGCTGAAGTACACCAGTCACAGACTAGCTAATGAAGAGGCACTTCGCTTTGAAAGCTACTATATATTTTAACGCTTTAATTCTATTTCTGTTTTATCTTATGTATATATTATATTTTTATTTTAATAAATTTATTTTAACCGGTTAGTCGGTCATCACAAGAAACATTTTGATGATATAATGCAACCTGATGCAAAAGGCCTGTTTTCTAATAAACCGGAAAATGCAAATTATTTTTATTGTTTTATGGTTGTGCCCTCCAGAAATGCGTTTTAGAAAAATATCACAAAGGCATTCAAAATTGATCCTTATAACGGAAATATGATAACGATGAAAGTGCAGTACAATTTCCATTATAAGCATGACCTTTTAGAAAGATAAATAGCTTAGTTATATAGCAAAAATTTCAACTTCCAAGGTCTTGAAACAAATTGCCAAAAAAAAAAAAAAAAAAAAAAAAAGTGTTATTGGGTTCACATTATGATATTTTCACAATACTTCCATTTATTCCTATGGGATGCAAAATACATTTTCATGATTTTTTTTTAAAAAGTAACATTTATAATGAAATGTAATAATAGTAATCTATATAGTATTCCTTGAATTCATTCAGACTATGCAATTCCACAACACCAGATGGAAGCCTGTTCCAACAAGCAACTATCCACACATCTATCTATCTTGCACCACAGATTAGTAAGCATCAGTCTGTGCCTGCGACCATACTTTCTCAATTTGAATTTATGCTCTCTCATATAGGACAGGGTGACATTCAAAGTGCAGGCATAGGAAGAGGTGTTGTCTGTCCCGAACTTTATCTAATATATACAGTGGCGGACAAAAAAACTGCATCACCTTAAAAAAAGTAACATTTGTAGTTCGATTACAGTCATTTTATTTGTCTCAAAGCAAAGGTATTGCATCAGACAGTAATTGCAAGGGATTGCGTGAGCCATTTCTGTAAATACGGCTTTGGAAGAATATACACGCTGATTAGTATCCTGTTTTGCAGAGGTCTAAGCACAGCTTCATAAGTTCAGTTGATACCAAGAAAAAAAAGTGTAGCTGTTGCTCTGTCCCAGGAAGGGCTTTCTACGTGTGCTATCGCTGATAAAATAAGCTGCCGCCAGTCAACAGTATCCCGAGTGTGGAAATTAAAGTGTGAAACCGGTGATGTAAAGAGAAGACCTGGATCAGGCCGTAAGATAGTGACTATGCCTTCCCAAGATCGATATTTGAAATTGTTATGCCTTCATAATTGCCATGCTAGTGCTCCTAATCTAAAACTGGACTTTGAGATGGCCTCTAGTGTTGAAACAAGTGCACGAACTACCCAAAGACTGTTTTTGGAATGTGGTCTGCATGCCTATTGGCCCAAGAAGAAGCCTTTGTTGACCCAACAAATGAGGAAGAAGCGACTTGCTTGAACTGAAACGGATGTTTCATGGACAAAAGAGCAATGGGAGACTGTCATCTTTTCTTCCGAATCGAAATTCAACCTTGTATGGCTCGAATGGGAAGCGATATGTTAGAAGACGAAAATCAGAGCCATACCATCCTGACTGCGTAACACTGGCTGTAAAGTTCCCCGCCAATCAGGTGATCTGTGGATGCATAACAAGCAAAGGGGTGGGGCGAATTAAGTTTATTAACGGAACGGTGAATGCAGAAACTTACACTATCTTGGAGGAGTGCCCGAAACCCGTTATTAGGATCACCACATAGACATCCAAAACTGCCTGTTTTTGACTCAGCACCTTGCCACACAGCAAAATTGATAACTCTTATACTGTTTATCTTCTTGTCTCACAAGGCTTAAAACATACTTACACCAATGTTTTCCCTCTTTTTTTTTTTTTTTTTTTTTTTTTTTTTCCCCCTTAAGGTGCAGTCATACCTCAGAAATGCTGACATTACAGTGTTGGACTGGCCCGGCAATAGTCCACATTTGAACTCTATTGATGTAGATGTTATAGGCTTCAGTACTTTTTTATCTCCCTGTAACTTTCCCACACCATCTTTTTCTGTGCTATTAGCCTGACCAGTTCTGTATTCATCCATCATGGCACCCTTCTCATGCTGTATTTTCTTAATGATTTATATTCATTTGTGGGTTCTGTGACTATTGTTTTAAAGATATTCCATAATTCTGATGTATTCACCCTCCCATTGTTATCTGCCCAGGATTGCATCTGTGTATCATTCTAAACTGTCATAGTCCTATTTCCTAAAATTAAAAACTTAGTGAATACTGCCTGCTAATGGTTCCTGTATTATGAGCCCTATGATGTCACCTGTTTTGTTGGTAATGATCAGGTCTAGAATACCCTGACTCATACCGTTTTCTCTAACGTGCTACTTATAATAGTCATCTAGTTACTTTAAGAATTTGTCACCCATGGTGTTTTGCTCCCACTATTTAATAAAGGGTAAATTGAAATTGCCCATAAAATGACATGCACATTGCTCACCCATTTCATTTTCATGAGATGAGAGACTCTCATCATACTCTTTTCTGTCTTCTGGTCTGTAACATATCCCCAACGTCATTTTACTTTTGTATACAGCTGTTTCACACCACACAGATTCTCTGCTGACATGCATAAGTTCTGAATGTGGGAAAGCTTTTGCTACCTTCAGGTATCAAAATTCAGACAAGTTGCAACCACCACTTTCTTATACCCCAAGCTACCACTGCCACTAATACTTTCACAATGGCTTCAGCCACCAATTCACCATTAACTGTCAAATAACCAACCAACCAACCAACTTGCTCTAGAAAATATTTTCCATCTATCCATTTGAAAAAAAAAAAAAAAAAAAACATGCCATCTGACAGAATGCTTTATTAGATTTTCAAAACCTCACTCACCAGCTATCCCTTAAAAATGCACGTGATCTCAGCTTGAAGCATTATGGTTCACTATATGAATTTGTGGATATTAGAGCTGGAAAAGGAATTAGAAAATGTGAATTGGAATATCATCGGTTTGGCTGAAACAAGAAGAAGAAATGAATCACTTATAAGTTTATCAAGTGGAAATCTGCTGTACACCAATGGAAACAGTGAAAGGAGTGTGAAGGTGGAGTTGGGTTTCTGGTCTATAAAGATTTTAAAAACAACATTTTGGAATTCAAAAGTACATCACTAAGGGTGTCAAGACTAATACTCAAGATTTCTAAGAGGTACAAGCTAAAGATTATAATGATTTATGCACCAACATCGAGCCATGATGATGAAGAGGTTGAAGAAATGTACACCGAAATTGAGTCTTCTTGATGAGCAGAAAACCCACTACACTATTATTATGGGGGACTTCAATGCTAAGGTTGGAAAAAGGCAAAACAGCACAGAAAGAGGAACTAGAGGAAATTTTGGAATTGATGAAAGAAATAAAAGAGGTGAAAGACTTGTGGAATTTGCAGAATCTCAAGGACTGTCAGTAATGAACACTTTTTTTCAAGAAAAGGGTGAACAGAAAGTGGACATGGAAGAGTCCAAATGGATTAACAACTAATGAAATTGACTTCATCCTCACTAACAGAAGATATATTGTGAATGATGTTACCGTCCTGAATAAGGTAAATGTTGGAAGTGATCACAGAATGGTAAGATGTACAGTTGATATAGGAAAGGAAAAAACTGACTCAAGTAAATAATACAAAGGTCTTTGAGATAACAGAAGAGGAGAAAAAGCAGTATGTACTGGAACTTAAGAACAAGTTTGAGCTTCTGCAGACTGCTCAGGACCAAGATATCGACGAAGAATATTACAACTTTCTGAAAGTGATAAAGCCCAAGAAACCTATAGGGAAACAGAAATCCAAAGAAGAAAAAATTAGTCAAGAAACACTGACAGGGAGATAATTGAGTATACTGAGTTATGCAAAGCCATTAGAAAGAGACTCAGAGAGGACATAAGAAGATTTAACACAAGAAAAGTAGAACAAGCATTAAGGGAAAACAAAGGATTTAAATCAGCAGCCATGAGCAGTAATACAGAAAGACAAATGATACTGAAACTGAAGAATAGCGATGGTGTACTTATAAACAGCAGAGAAGGCATAATTCAAATAGCAGAAGACTACTATAGAGAATTATACAAGGAGCGAGGGAATGATGCCAGCAGTGGGGAAGATGGGTTGCAAAGTAGCAACACATACGACATAACCGATATTCTTCCTAATGAGGTAGAACATGCATTGAAGAATCGGAAAGTCCCGGGAGAAGATGAAGTTACTGTAGAGTTGTTAAAATTGGGAGGAAGAGACATAACACATAAACTGGCAAGGTTCTTCACAAAGTGCATTAGAAAATGTGTGATACCTAAGCAGTGGAATAATGCAATCATAGTTTCGCTGCATAAGAAAGAAGATAAATCAGAAATTGGAAATTATAGACCAATTAGCTTGTTATCCCACATCTAAAAATTTTTCACAAGGGTCATTACTAACAGATTAGAAAGAATACTTGATGAGAATCAACCGAAAGAGCAACTGGCTTTAGGACAGGATTCTCAACTATCGATCACCTTCACGTAATATCACAGCTAATGGAGAAAGCAAATGAATTCTGCTTCTACTGGAATGAGCCGCAGCCTGGAAAATAAGATGCAGAATATTTCAGAGACTGCTGGGAATCATTGGGGTACAAGTAAACACATGGGTTGTGTTAGAGTAGCTAAGAAAAAGAACAGGTGCATGTATACTTGCATGTACACCAATGCTAGGAGTTTAGTAAATAAATTTGATGAATTTCTGAAAACATCAAAGGCAAATATTGTGGGGATTTCAGAGATGTGGTGTCACACAGATATAAGGAATGCAGAACTGGAATTTAGGGAATACAATATCTACAGAAGGGATAGACAGGATAGGAAGGGAGGAGGGGTTATGCTATTAGTTAAGAAATACATAAAATCCAAGGAGGTGAAGCCAGTCGACATTGCTGGACAGTGCAGTGTCGAGTCAGTTTGGTGTGACATAAGCATTGGGAGATCAAAATTGAGAGTAGGAGTGTGGTATAGGCCTAATGACTCTGATGAGTATAATAAGAAATTGTACAGGGAAATAGAGTGGGCCAGTAAATCAGAGTCTTATAATGGGGGATTTTAATTTCCCAGATATTGACTGGAATTTGGGGGCTGGTCACTCACACACTAGCAAGGCTTTTGTGGATTTATTGGATGATTGTTTTCTACATCAGCATATTCGGAAGGCAACTAGAGGGAGTAATACTCTTGATTTGATTATCAGTAGTGATTCTTCATGCATTAAGAATCTGCAGGTAAATGAACCACTAGGTGGAAGTGATCACAGTGTGCTGAAGTGGGATTTACTCAAAGAGGTAACTACCATTAGGGGTAAATGGAAAGGTTATTGCTTTTGTAAAGGCGACTACGATGGACTGAGACAGTATTTAAATTCTATACAGTGGGACCAACTGATGATGTTACCAACAGCAAATTCAAAATGAGAAGCATTCAAAGAACTTATCTTGGAAGCTACTAGGCTTTATATACCAACTAAGAAATATTGTTCAAGGTTTAGGCCTAAATGGATGTCAGATGAACTAATGAGACATATGGCAGAGAAGAAAAATGCATGGGATACATGTAAATTAACATGGGACACAGAAGCCTATGATAGATACAAGTTGATCTGTAACCAAGTTACAAAGGAGGTTAGGCAGGCGAAGGCAGATTACGAGAAATCTTTGGCAAGGGATGCAAAGAAAAACAGCAAAGAATTCTTTACTTATGTAAACTCTAGAAGGAAGGGAATGAATCAGATTGGTCCACTTGATATCGATGGGTCAACTGTTGATGATCCTGCTCAGGTAGCTAACAAACTAAATGAATATTTTGCATCGATATTCACACATGAGGAGTTATTCAGCGAGGGGAATGCCAGTGGTGTATTCAACTGTGGCACTAAGCTAGAGTATCTTGTAATAACTGAGAGTAAAGTGGAGGAGAAATTGTTGAAGATAAATACAAGAAAGGCACCTGGGGTGGATGGGATCTATCCAGTTATATTAAAGGAGGCAGCAAAGGAAGTAAGCAAACCCTTAGCCATAATTATGAGAGCTTCCTTGGACTCAGGGGAAGTACCCATGGACTGGAGATGTGCAACTGTGACCCCAATTCACAAAGGAGGATCAAAGGGCGACACAAGTAATTATAGACCTGTTAGTTTAACTTCTGGTCCTGGAAAATTAATGGAGGCACTGGTTAAAGAAGCACTGCAGGATCATCTAGAAGAATTCAGTTATAGCTCAGACACACAGCATGGTTTTGTTAAGGGGAAGTCTTGCCTGGCCAATTTGATTGGATACTATGATGCAGTCACAAAAGAACTGGATGCAGGGAATAACTTTGATATTATATACTTGGATCTTGAAAAGGCTTTTGATACTGTTGCACATGGAAGACTGCTGCACAAATTGGAGCAGTGTGGTATTGGAGGCAAATTGCCGCTATGGATAAAGGGGTGGTTGAGGGGGAGAAGACAGAGAGTGGTAATCAATGAACACTGCTCATCGTGGACTAATGTTATTAATGGAGTCCCTCAGGGTTCAGTATTGGGTCCATTATTGTTTTCTGTATTTATAAATGATATTGATGATGGTATATCAAGCTTAATGTCCAAGTTTGCAGACGATACAAAGATTGGCAAGGTTGTCAAGGACACTACTGACACTATGCTACTGCAACAGGATCTGGAAAGGTTGAGGAGATGGGCTGAGAGGTGGCAAATGAAGTTTAACATTGACAAATGTAAAGTACTACATATGGGAAACAGCAACCCCAGAGCAACGTATCAAGTCTGTGGTATTACACTGACAGTGGTAGAGAATGAAAGGGACTTGGGGGTGGTTGTGCAGGCAGATATGAAGTTTTCTGAGCAGTGCAGATGGGCTGCAAGAGTGGCTCATGGTGTATTGTCGATGATATATAGGAATTTTTCTAGCAGGGATAAGGAGGTGATTATTCCCTTGTATAAGGCAATGGTCAGGCCACACCTAGAGTACTGTATACAGGTCTGGAGGCCTCATTTCAAGAAGGATGTAGAGCTGCTGGAACGAGTACAGAGAAGGGCAACAAGATTGGTGAATGGAACAAAGGGGTGCTCTTACGAAGAAAGGCTTGAGTGTTGAAATTAGTGTCTGGAGACTAGGCACCAGCGAGGTGATCTGATAGTGTATAATGCCTTGAATGGTTTGAGCATGTTCAATGCTGATGTGATTCTTCCTTTTGCTCAGAATAATCACCTGAGAGGGCATAAATTCAAATTGAGGAAAGACAGATGTAGGAAAGACGTGAGGAAATTTGCCTTTAGCCAGCGAGTGGTTGGTTGGTGGAACAGACTTCCATCTCTTGTCATAGAAGTTGATAGTCTATATAAGTTTAAGGCTCAGCTGGGCAGGTATTTCGAATGAACAGGGGGGTGATGTGGAAGTGGTTATTTTTTATTTATTTTTTTATTTTTTGGCTGATGCTGCATAAGCTTGCTTTCTTGCATCAAATGCCTCTACTAATGCTAATGAATATAAAACACCATTATGCCTGGCATTTGTGGATTATGAAAAGGCATTTGACTCCATACAGCATAAGGCAATGTTTCGGGCACTGGAAAGACAAGGCATAGATACCCCATATATTATGATTTTGAAGAAAATATATGAGAGTGCTATCTCCTTTATTAGACTAGACAAAGACAGCAGGAAATTTAAAATCGAGAAAGGATTCGACAAGGAGACACAATATCTCCGAAGCTGTTTACTGGTGCCCTTGAGGAAGCTTTCAGAAGATTAGACTGGTTGCAGAAAGGAGTCAGTGTGAACGGAGAGTACCTAAACCATTTACGATTTGCAGATGACATTGTGGTCATAAGCCACGATTCCAAAGAATTAGAGGAAAATCTTAATCGGTTATGCACAGTTAGTAAAGATTTTGGACTAAAGATGAATATGGCTAAAACAAAAGTAATGATGAACAAGTATGCCACAGGAAAGGAAATAATGATTGAAGGAGCAGTAATCGAAAAAGTTGAGTCATATACTTATCTGGGACAAGTTATTTGCTGTAATAATGTTAAATGGCTCGAAGTCAAGAGAAGAATAAATTTTGTCTGAAACGTAAAATAATGAACCAATGTATACTCCCCACCATGACTTATGGAAGTGAAACTTGGGCACTCACCAAAAGAATGGAAGAGAAGCTGAGAATTACACAGCGAAGAATGGAACAAATTATATTGGGAATCAGACTGTTAGATAAGAAGAGAAACACATGGATTAGGCAGCAAACTCAAGTAAAAGACATTGTTATCAAAACCTAAAGAACTAAAATGGTCTTGGGCAGGACACATAGCTCGAAGACATGATGACAGATGGACTGAGAAAATAACAGAATGGTACCCAAGAGGAGCTAGAAGAAAACCTGGAAGACAAAGGCGCAGATGGATAGATGAAATTCATGAGTTTGTGAGTAGTAAATGGATGGCCAGTGCTCAAAACAGAAGGAACCGGAAAGTTGCTGGAGAGGCCTACATTCTGCAGTGCATTGAAAATGGCTGATGATGATGATATGAATTTGTAAATGTATATATCCAAAAAAGCAAAATAGTTATCTTAGCTAGAGCCTAATAGGATAACAACCCTCCCTAACGTAGAACCTCTCAAGCTCCTCTTACTATGAAGCATATATTGAATGTGCAGTGCACTATAGTGCTTGAAGACAAATCCCTTATCACCCTGCATGTCTTTAGAACAGTGATGGTGAACCTTTTCTAAGCTGATTGCCAAAAATAAGCTGATACAAAAATATAACAATTTTGCCTGCCGTAGAAAAAAAAAATTAACTTTTTAAAATTACTAATTAGCCCTCATTGTTATAATTGTAACAATATTGAAATTTTCTAATGAGTACTCTCTCCCTGTAATTCTGCACACGTTACACGATTTTCAGTTTCAGATATGGCTGATATAGTGTAAAACATATATACAAGGTGTGGCAACAAAGTGAAGGAACTCGAAAATAGTTTTGTTTTTATTCAAAATAATTACCATCTGAGTGAATGCATTTATTGCACTGTTCCAGAAATTTCTGAAAAGAGTCGGTGAAGTCTTCCAAAGAGATGATGTTCAGTTCAATAGTTGTTTTTCTTTTATTCCCTCAACATCCTGAAATCTTTTTCCTTTGAGGGCATTTTTCACCTTAGGAAAGAGGAAGAAGTCTGTTGGTGCTAGGTCAGGAGAGTAGGGTGGATAGTTGATCTGTGTAATGCTATATTTCATCAAAAATGTCTTCACAACAAGTGTGGAATGGGCAGGGGCATTGTCATGCAACAAGAACCAGCTGCCTTTCTCTTAAAATTGCAACCTCACCTGGGAAATGTGCTTAAATAATCTTTTAAGCACCTGTATGTAGACTGCAGTATTGACTTTCTCCCCTTCGGGTACAAATTCCTTGTGAATTACATTGTTTGCCGAAAGACATCAGCATCATCTTGATCTTGGACTTCTGTATATGAAATTTTTGGGCTTTGGTGATGATTTTGAAGTCCACTGCATACTCTAATGCTTTGTCTCTGGGTCATACTGAAATGCCCAACTCATTGCCAGTGACAAAGCGCAGTAAATTAGGATTATCTTGACAAGTCTGGATGAAGTTTTGATGAAGCATGATGTCTTCATTGCTTCTGCTGATCCATGAGACTATGCAGCACAAATTTTGCACAGACCATCCTTTTTCCTAAATCTTCATGCAGAATTTGATGAATTGTCTCCTTATTCATATCCAACTCATTAGCCTTCATTCTAATGGTTAAATGACAGTCAGTTGTCACAATTTCCTGAACTTTTGCAACTCTGCCCTCACTTTGAGAGGTTGAACACCCGCTCCTTGGGTCATCATGAACATCCTTACATTCGTATTTGAACCACTTATACCATTCAAACCCACTTAATAGTTCATCACCACAAACAGTTTTTAACATTTTATGTTTCTGTTACAGATTTTCTCATTTTAAAGCAAAAATTGATGTTCTTCATTGCAGAATCGTGACACAGAATGTTAACACCACTAACAAACAAAACTTGTTATTACTTGCACCCTGTCAGCCTACTGGAGCACCATCTGTTGGAGGAAATTTGAGCTACAACATACCACTTTTGTTTATTTTCAAATTAATCGAATGTGACTGCAACAGCACTAGTCTGGGAAATTTATTGCCACACTTTGTGCGTGTTTGTTTTTCCCAAATAAAAAAAAAAAATAAATAAAATAAGTATGCCGGACCTTGTGGCTGTATGTTTTCCCATGTTTTTTTTTTTTTTTTTTTTTCATATCTTAAACAGATATAATTGCATGACTGCTGATATTACACACCTTCTTTCCTTGCAGATAGCATAGTGGCTACAATAACTGCCCTTCCACATTCCTCAGAAAAAATCTATTTTGAATCCCATCCTGATGGAAAGAATTGTGAAAAAATTCCTCCCATCTTTAATGGGTTTTATTTGGGGGGGGGGCATTTTCAGCTTAAATTATTGTTTGAGTTTATTACAGCATAAAATAACTTTACAGTTCTTCTGTCTGTGGGCTTCCTTATTTGTTTGCAATTTGTAGATTGATAACTGTAGATGTGTGCAGTGAGTCACCTCTTCATTGAAACAGTTTCTCTTATTGGGACATTTTGGGACATATTTCTTTCTACTTGTGCTCTGCTTACTGCATTGCTTACTTCTGCTTACTTCACAGCATTGCTGCTGTGAAGGGTCTATTGTATATACCACGTTTGTATACAATAAAGATTATATATATACTTCTTCCCCTCCCATAGAGTTTAGTCCTTGTTCAGATATAGTTTATTTAAAAATTATTATATTTTTAGTATTATATATTTTTCCTGCAGCAATGTTCTGTATTTCCAATACAGGACATTGCACTCAGGAGATATAATACTAAAAATATAATAATTTTAAAATTTTGATCCAGAGGTTTAGATTAGCACAATTAAATATTAAAAAAAGCAAACTGCTCAACATTAATGTTGAGCAGTTCAAGCATAATGAGTTATATGTAAAGGTGACTATGATATTTTGAAATTAAATTAATAAAGTAACTATCTTAGGTTTACAAAATGTGAATATTACAAACCTATATTTCATTTCCTTTAATTCAAGAAGCAGCTGTCTGGTTTGCAAAAGAATTAAGTTAAAGATTCTCTAGAAACAACTAGAAGATTGGATAGTTTTAAGAAGAGAAATTTAATATCCTAAAACACACATTTCTATTTATTCTTAAGATGCCTTGGGGTTATAAGAGTTTACATGTAACTATATATGTGTTGAATTAAGGGCATTAAGATTTTCATTGTTGCCATTAATAGTGAGCCATGCATATTTTGTCGTTGCAATATGGGCTCAAAAACTGCAATCACTTTGTGTTACTTTTGGCTGTGCATGTTAAACAGAGGACCATGACTAGTTCATATAGTAAATCAGATTATAAGGAATAATGATTTTTTACGATTTCTTATTTTCAAGAAAACGACATCTTTAATGGGAATGAGTATGAACATCTGTTTCTAATGATGGCTGTTGTCAAACTGGGTTTAAAAAAAGAAATTTTTTTTCCCCCTTAATCTGTGAGTGCTACTGGTGGGAAGCTCCCACCATTTGTAATTGGAAAGTGATTTAAAATAAATGGCAACAATTTTTCAGTGATTTGGAGAGTATTGGCATGGTGGTTTATCACTTATAAACCTCATTGAATATTGTGAACAAAATAAATTAATTGTTGTGAACAAGTGTCCAGCTCTTCCCACAAGATGCATACTACTCAAGTATGCAACAAAAATGAAATGTCCACACTTATTCACATGTTTTAATAATATTTAATGACCTGTGGGTGGCTGCCTACTTAGAAATAAACCAGAGGCCAGCCAGCCACAAAATTGGTAGCTTGTCAAATGTGACAGTAAAATATCTTCTGCTACTGCAGCTGTAGTTCGAAATTCTTTTTGATCAAGGAATCATAAAGAATTTTAAGATGCTCTACAAGGGACTTTCGTTAACTTTGGTTTTTACAAAGTTAGACAATAACCACAGAGTTTTCATAAACTATAAATGTAGATAATGCTGTGTTTTGGATTGTTGTTGCATGGAACAGTTAGCCAAGAAACAATTATTAAATTGTGCACCGAAGCAGGTTTTGTTCTTAGTGAAGTTTTATTATATCTAAATATTCTTTATTAGAATTTTTACAATTGTGTAGCATCCCTTCTAGAAAACTGATTGACACTGACATTCCAGTACTTGACAAATGTAATGAGAAAGATGTAGTACAAAAAGAATTAGATCTAAACAAAGAAAAACATATTGCAGGACAATGAAGACTAGAAATAAGAAGTTGAAAATATTGCTGGTATTATAAATCATGGTGTCATTTTTGGTATGTTGTTATACTGGAGTTTACTTATTTCTTCTCGTTCGGGCTTCTCTGGATGACATGTCTGTGTTGCGGGATGCTTTTTCCTCTTTGGACACTTGTTCCTGAGTGCAACCCCAGTATACTCATGTGATTGTCTAGTGGATTTTTATATTAGGACAGTGGTCTCGGCCCTGAATAATCGTACTCGATGGAAGGGAATAGGAATCGCGGCTTTGACCAAAAGCGCTGTGTTTTCACTACAAACCCTTTCCAGTTATAGTCAAGTGTTTGAGTACTGCAATACAAGTTCTTTTATTTTGATCCCACTAACTTACAATCTGGGCATCGTGTAGTAAGAGAACAGGTCTGAGGCAAGGAGGCTTAAACAAAACAGTTTATTGATAAGATCATCTTGGAAAAGGTTATACACAAAGATTGACAGATGTTTAAATGCAAATTTAAGTAAACTGGCAGATTATCCATGAGTATGTAAATAGTGATTAATTTACTATAAGATAAATACAACATCTGTACATATATTCACAACTTGAGTGTTCGTTAATGTTAAGACAAGAAAGAGTTGCTTTCATAAGCCATTTGGAAGTGTGTTCTTCGTGTGATGTTTTCCTTAAGGAGACGCCATCTCAGGTGGTGGGTAATGAGTAAAAAGATACCTTCTTTTAATTATCATTATTTGCCAGTATAAGCACTTAATATTATGATTATATACTTGGCCTAAGTTAGGAGAGATACTAGTACATTAAAGAGGCTAATGATATTCCGACTTACCGATCTGGGAAAAAGATCTGCACTCCGTAAACCAGGCTACTACCAGGTATTTTCTTCGGTCTTGGTCTGTCGCTGGCTTTTACCGATGTCTTCTTTTGTCAGTCTCTTTACCCCGGGCTTCCTTGCTTCTTTAGGGAAGGCAAAGACACATCACGACACGACTCCCCGACCACCTCTCTTCTACCCGTATATATTTCCTCCTTTATCATTTGACCCTTTGACTGTCTGATCTCCGTTTGTGCGAGGGAGCTCGCCTTTTGCCCTCATCGAGGGGGCCAAGGAAGGGGGAAGAAAGTGCTATACGAGAGTGACCGGTCGGAATTGTTGACCTGCCTTTTGTGTGTGGTCGTTATCAGTGGTCATATCACTGTAGGTGACGGAAGCCTAGAATCACGTGACGACGGTGTGAAGTTTTGGCTGCCGGTTTCTAAGAATTTCTACTTCGTGGAAAAGAGATTATGGAGTGCACCTTATCCCTGTCTGGATGACTGACCAATTTGCATAAAGGTGGAAAACAAGTGTAAGACGAAAACACTTCTCTACCCGAAACTATACAGCGTGGGAAAAAGAAAAAGGATACTAGTAATAAGATCGGTAAAATGTATGCATTTTACAATGTAATGAGATTCAAGCTATTCATATGTTAAAGAAAATGAAGTTTCATTAAAAATAACAATGAAATATTGATTGGTTGGTTAGACAGGCTGGTGCAATGCCAGCCTGTGTGTTTGCGCGCACACACACACTGAATGAAGAAAATTGTTATAATGATTAGGTAATTAGAAAAAACTTCAGCATTCTTTCAACATTGTTGAAACTGTGCTCTTTTGGAGAAAAAAATCTATTGTCAATTTAATATAAGATATGCATCATACAAACACGTTAAATTTTTTCATTGTTCATTTATATAAAATGTTTTAAAACTGCATTAAATTTGCTTTAAATCGCCTTATTTTTATTTTATTTAATTAAAAATGTACACAATTGGCTTTTATTTATATATATATATATATATATATATATATAAAAATTTGGGTAAACTGTTTGTAACATTTTACCCAAATATAACAACCACCTGTCTGCAGTGGCCATAATTTCCAATCCCAAGAATGGTCATTATATTGAAAAGGAAAAATACCAGTCTTTCTACTTTTGTATTAGTTACTTTTATGATATCTAATTTCAACACTTCCTTATAATTGATCTAATCCTCAAAGCAGTGTGTGTGTGTTATTCTGAACAGCAATATATGTTTACTTTAAAGCAGTAAACACTTAACCTAGGTAGGACATTTGCCATAAATATGAAAATGGGGAGGGGGCCAGTATCCTTATATAAACATTAAAACAAATCTTTATTGAATAAAATAATTTTTAGTCAAAACAGCATAAAAGAGAGAAACATTTAACACAAGGATTTATTCAAATACACTAAACCTAGAGCTTGTTAATTTTTACCACTGTTACATATATCCTATAGAATTAGTAGGTCAATCTTTTGAGAACTTCTAAATATGCTGATTAACAATATAAGCAAAATTTTGTACCTTCCTTTGTAGAAATTATTCACCAACTTTCAAAATTAATCATAAACTTTCAGCAAATTTAATGAGAATCAAATGTTACTAGCAGAGGTTTCAGTATGCAAAGTTTCACAAAGTTTTAGATTGTTATAAAAAAAAAAGAGTAAGAGATAAATGAAAAATTATAATTTACCAGCCATTCCATGCTATTGCCCTCAAAATAACTTTCTCAGCTTGATACAGTTTTGTCACCCTGGAACACACATTTTTAGACCTTCAATATTTTCTTGAGTCTTTAAATCACCAGTTTTCTCTGGAATACAAAAGTTACATTTTTGGGCTATGAAAATCCTCCCCCCTCCAGAAAGGAGGATCAGTCCCCCCCCTCCTGTAGATTCTTTCTCCTTGTATTGATCTTTAGAAATTCCCCTTCTTCACTAAAATGGTTTCTGACCAACTATATTTAGCATCACAAGTTTTTACTTGTGTGTGAATCCTGAGGGCTCACATCTGGTGAGTATGGACTTGGCACATCCAGGGTCCTGAGCTGGATATCATCATTCTTCTCTTCTGATTCTGATTCCCTTCTACTTCTGACTTTTTTTTTGGCTGGTGCAGCATAAGCCACAGGCTTCCTTACACCATATGGCTAACAATAATACTAACTATGTAAGGGGTGGTTATTAAATAGAGAATGCATGTGCAGCAATTCACCTTGAACCTTTTTCTGATTGTCTGCCAGGTAAAGAAAGCACTAACTGAAAGTTGAGTCATGTAAAATTTATGGGGAAGATACTTAATCAACAGCTTACATGTTTGAATGGCATAAAAAATTTTAGAATGAAGCGAGAATGTAAGATAATGAACGACCAGGCCTTCCGGCATCCATGAAAACTGATTAATATCTTGATTAATAACTGATTAATAATGATAGGTGGAACAGGACCAGGGTATGTCTACCAGGGGCAAAGGTTGATGATGTTGTAGAGCGGATATCATCTTTTAAGGGCACAAAAGGTGATATAGTTGTACACATTGGCACTAATGATATTAAGAGTAGGAGGTCGGCAGAATTACTTAATAAGTACAGGTCACTGTTGAAAAAAAAAAAAAGCTGTGAATTAGGGCTGAATTTGAAAGTGTCTGCAATTCTGCCCAGACATGATAGAAGGGAGTATATGATGAGAGCCTTGACGATCAATCCGGTCCTGGAAAGATTGTGCAAGGCTCAAGGGGTAGAATTTTTTTCAACCTGGTCTGTACTTGTTAACAGAAGGGACTGCTTCTACAGGGATGGGATACACTTAAATAGAAAGCGTGCAAGAATATTTGCTGATGCTATTGAGGCAGTGTTAGGTGGGTCGGAAAACAGCTAGCTTGGGGGGTGGATACAAGGACTAATAGATTAACAGTAGCCACTGGCAGAGGTGAAAGTGATTCTTGCACTGCTTCTATTGGAATGAGCAGAAGCCTGGAAAACAAGATGCAGGATATTTCAGAGACTGTGGGAGTCATTGCGGTACAAGTAAACACATGAGTTGTGTTATGGTAGCTAAGAAAAAGAACAGGTGCATGTATACTTGCGTGTACACCAATGCTAGGAGTTTGGTAAACAAATTTGATGAATATGAATTTGAGGTATTGCTCAAAGCATCAAAGGCAGATTTTGTTGGGATATCAGAGACATGGTGTCACACAGATATAAGGAATGCAGAACTGGAATTTGGGGAGTACAATGTCTACAGAAGGGACAGACAGGATAGGAAGGGAGGACGGGCTATGCTATTAGTTAAGAAACACAAAATCGAAGGAAGTGAAGCCAGTCGACATTGCTGGACAGTGCAGTGCAGTGTCGAGTCAGTTTGGTGTGACATAAGCATTGGGAGATCAAAATTGAGAGGAGTGTGCTATAGGCCTAATGACTGTGATGAGTATAATAAGAAACTGTACAGGGAAATAGAGTGGGCCAGTAAATCAGAGAGTCTTATAATGGGGGATTTTAATTTCCCAGATATTGACTGGAATTTGTGGGTTGGTCACTCACACACTAGCAAGACTTTTGTGGGTTTATAGGATGATTGTTTTCTACACCAGCATGTTCGGGAGGCAACTAGAGGGAGTAATACTCTTGATTTGATTATCAGTAGTGATTCTTCATGCATTAAGATTCTGCAGATAGAAGAACCACTAGGTGGCAGTGATCACAGTGTGCTGAAGTGGGATTTACTCAAAGAGGTAACTACCATCAGGGGTAAAGGGAAGGGTTATTGCTTTTGTAAAGGCGACTATGATGGTCTGAGACAGTATTTAAATTCTATACATTGGGGCCAACTGATGATGTTACCAACAGCAAATTCAAAATGAGAAGCATTCAAAGAACTTATCTTGGAAGCTACTAGGCTTTACATACCAACTAAGAAATATTGTTCAAGGTTTAGGACTAAATGGATGTCAGATGAACTAATGAGACATATGGCAGAGAAGAAAAATGCATGGGATACATGTAAATTAACATGGGACACAGAAGCCTATGATAGATATAAGTTGATCTGTAACCAAGTTAGAAAGGAGGTTAGGCAGGCGAAGGCAGATTACGAGAAATCTTTGGCAAGGGATGCAATGAAAAAAACAGCAAAGAATTCTTTACTTATGTAAACTCTAGAAGGAAGAGGATGAATCAGATTGGTCCACTTGATATGGATGGTTCAACTGTTGATGATCCTGCTCTGGTAGCTGACAAACTAAATGAATATTTTGTGCATCGACATTCACACATGAGGAGTTATTCAGCGAGGGGAATGCCAGAGGTGTATTCAACACTGGCTGTTTGTTTGTTATTTGGTTTTTAGGAGCATTAGCAACTAAGGCCATATTGCTCCGGGATGTGCGGTGGTCATTCCTTGACCTTTCCGCATCCTCCGTATTTGGTGGTGACAGGCTCGAACCCCGGTCTAATCAAGAAGTGTGTGCTATGCACTGCTGTTCCTTCCCACCTGGCTACGGAGGCGCCTTCAACTCTGGCAGTAAACTAGATAATCTTGTAATAACTGAGAGTAAAGTGGAGGAGAAATTGTTGAAGATAAACACAAGAAAGGCACCTGGGATGGATGTGATCTATCCAGTTATATTAAAGGAGGCAGCAAAGGAAGTAAGCAAACACTTAGCCATTATTATGAGAGCTTCCTTGGACTCAGGGGAGGTACCCATAGACTGGAGATGTGGAAATGTGACCCCAATTCACAAAGGAGGATCAAAGGCTGACAAGTAATTATAGACCTGTGAGTTTAACCTTTGTTACAGAAAAATTAATGGAGGCACTGGTTAAAGAAGCACCTCAGGATCATCTAGACAAGACTTCAGTTATAGCTTGGTGGTTTTGTTAAGGGAAGTCTTGCCTGACCAGTTTGATTGGATACTATGATGCAGTCACAAAAGAACTGGATGCAGGGAATAACTTTGATATTATATACTTGGATCTTAGAAAGGCTTTTGATACTGTTGCACGTGGAAGACTGCTGCACAAATTGGAACAGTGTGGCATTGGAGGCAAATTGCTGCTATGGATAAAGGGGTGGCTGAGAGGGAGAAGAGAAAGTGGTAATCAGTGGACAATGCTCATCGTGGACTAATGTTATTAGTGGAGTCCCTCGGGATTCAGTGTTGGGTCCATTATTGTTTTCTGTGTTTATAAATAATATTGATGATGGTATATCAAGCTTAATGTCCAAGTTTGCTGACGATACAAAGGTTGGCAGGGTTGTTAAGGACACTACTGACGCTATGCTGCTGCAACAGGATCTGGAAATGTTGAGTAGATGGGCTGAGAGGTGGTAAATGAAGTTTAACACTGACAAATGTAAAGTACTACATATGGGAAACAGCAACTGCAGAGCAACGAACAACTCTGTGGTAGTACACTGACAGTGGTAAAGAATGAAAGGGACCTGGGGGTGGTTGTGCAGGCAGATATGAAGTTCTCTGAGCAGTGCAGATGGGCTGCAAGAGTAGCTCATGGTGTCTTATCAATGATATACAGGAATTTTTCTAGCAGGGATAAGGTGGTGATTATTCCCTTGTATAAGGCAATGGTCAGGCACCTAGAGTACTGTATACAGGTCTGGAGGCCTCATTTTAAGAAGGATGTAGAGAGCTGTTGGAATGAGTATAGAGAAGGGCAACAAGATTAGTGAATGGAACAAAGGGTTGCTCTTATGAAGAAAGTCTTTAGTTTTGTAAATTACAGTGTCTGGAAACTAGGCCCCGCCGAGATGATCTGATAGAGGTGTATAAAGCCTTGAATGGTTTAAGCATGTTCAGTGCTGATGAGATTCTGCCTCTTGCGCAGAATAATCACCTGAGAGGGCATAAATTCAAATTGAGGAAAGACTGATGTAGGATAGATGTGCGGAAATTTGCCTTTAGCCAGCGGGTAGTTGGTTGGTGGAACAGACTTCCATCCCTTGTTGTGGAAGTTGATAGCCTAAATAAATTTAAGGCTAAGCTGGACAGGTATTTCGAACGAACGGAGGGGTGAAATGGAAGTGGTTTTTTTTTTTTTTTTTTTGTGCCAATGCTGCATAAGCTTGCTTTCTTGCATCATATGCCTCTGCTAATGCTAATATGTGGACCAGGGAAGAACAATGATTAGAAGTGATTATCATTTAAGCATTAGAATGGTTGCATCTGAACTTAATATGGACAAAGAAACTGAAAATTTAGGCATGAGAGAAGTGCGTGCCATGATGGTGCCAAAATTTTTGATTGAAGACAAAGAATGAGAAAGCTCCAAGTTTTTGGAGATCTTTTGCAGAAGATCCAGATTTTCAGTACTGTAGTACTCAGTTTGGATCTTCTTGTTTACTTGCGATGAACATTGGCTGTTCCAATACAACCCAGGAACAAAAAGACAGTCAATGCAATGAAAGACAAAACATTCCCGCAGACTAAAAGATGCAATAATGTCAAAATCAAAAAATGAAAACCGTGCTGCTTTGTTTTCTTCAATATAAAAGGAATTGTTATGGCTGAATATGCCCCACCAAATCAGACTGTCGATCAAACATACTATATTGAAGTTCTTACAAGGATGCATGAAAAAATTCAAAGGAAGAGACCTGAATTGTGGAAGGATGGTTGGATGTTCCATCAAGGCAGTGCCCCCGCACACAGCAGCATGCTCTGTTTGCCAGTTTCTGGCCAAAAAAGAAATCCCTGCGTGTGAATGTGCACTCTACTCGCCAGATTTAGCCCATTGTGACCTTTTTCTCCATGCTAAATTGAAAAGTGTACTTAAGGGAACTCCATTGAAGATTTTCAGAAAAAAATGACCACAAGTGTTAAAAGGGCTCACAGAAGATGATTTCCGTAAGTGTTTCTGTGCTTGGAAGAAACATGGAACTGTGTGTGCAAGCCCAATTTTGAAGCAGGTAACTTACAAGATGTGAAGTATTTCATATCTTGTAAATATTTATTTATTTTACTGCAACAGTCTTGTAGACTTGTTCTGTATTTAAACTCTCTATATTATGAAATCAACAGGGATTACCTTTATTTTTGATGTAGGATGCTGCTTTTTCAAACCCCACAGTCTCAACATTGAACGCTCAACCCAACTTCGGTCTACAACCACCATACCTCTGCCAGCAAGGAAAACATTACGTCATTGACATTAAAATTTAAATTTTAAAATTAAAAGGTCTAAAAAGCTTAGCTGCAAATGGAGCATCAGTAAACTCTATTATCAGTATTGATTTTGAGTGCTCAATATTGAGACTGTGGGGTTTGTAACACTATTCTGACAGTGGGGAAGATGTTTAACATTTTTTATGAATTTTATATCGCCTTTACAAAGAATTGTTAATGCGTTGGACTAGGAGAGTTGGTTAAAAAAAGAAGCATCCTATATCAAACATAAAGGTAATCCCTGTTGATTTCATAATATAATAGACTATAGGAATTATCGAGCACTTAATAGATCTCTATTATCAAATCTATTAAACTCTATGTACTGCCAGCTTTAATAAGTTAAAAGAACCAAAATAACCCATAATGTGTTAAACATTGAACAGGTGATCACACTGAGTTTCTCCATATTCAGGAATATGTATCTAAAAATAGAATGCAATAGAACCATCAGGTTTCAACAGATTTGGGAGTGTAGATGGACAGCAGTTGAGGCCAGTAGCTTTAGCCACAACTTCTGTCCCTCATAAAATAGCATTCTACTCGTACATTGTTAGAAACTAAGCTTTGATTGATTAATAACTATTACAATTGTTAAGAACTTTAGTTTAGTACGAAATGAAGCTGAAGATTTGGATGAAAGACATTTGTGACATATAACATTATGCGGCATTTATTGAAAACCTAGGTTTAGATAAAGGGTGAGGTTAAGACCAGAATGTGGAATAAAAAATTCCATCCCTACAAGAACAATTCCACTGTCATAACCTGAGGACACATTGGAATCAGAAGATTTAAAAAGAATTCAGCTAAGGAAAAGGAAAATAGAAATCATGGTCATCTAATTTCTCATTACTATAATTCCAGATGACAGGAGGCTGCGAATGTCCACAAAGATGGAGGACGCTTCTCCATTGAAGAACTGTGTTTTTTGAAAGGTTGGTTGTGAGAAAATGATCAAGAGAGTGTTGGGTGTGTTTAGGATTGTCTGGTACTTTGGTAGGTAAATGAACAAGTCTCATGAGTGAGGTCATTAGTAATGGCAAATGTCTTGATATCTTGACCAGATGGGTCTGTGCAGCCAGAAAACATAAGCCAAATGCGTCGTGAACATTAAAATCAGTGAGGAAAGTTAGATTGGAGAAAGTAGTTTCAAAGAAAGATTAGTGTAGTTAGGAAAACAACAGAAGCAGCAAATGAATTTGACAAAATGGAATAGTGATATTTTAACCCAGAGGAGATGAAAGAGAGGAGATTCTAAATCAGGAAGTCTGGAATACAAGAAATACACTAGGCAGGGTTGTTAATGGCAGTGTGCTACTGCAACAGGATCTAGATAATTTGGGCAGATGGGCTAAGAAGTGGCAACTGAAGTTTTACCTTGACAAATGCAAAGTACTGCATATGGGTAGAAGTAACCCCAGAGAAACGTATCAACTGTGTGGTACTACATTTAAGGTGGTAGAAAATGAAAAAGACGTGGGAGTAATTGTGCAGCCAGATACGAAGCTTTCTGAGCAATGCAGACAGGCTGCCAGGCCAGTCATGGGGTTTTGTCAATGATGTATAGGAATTTTGCTAGCAGGAAAAAGGAGGTGATTGTCCCTCTGTATAAGGCAATGGTCAGGCCACGCCTTGAGTACTGCGTACAGGTCTGGAGGCCTCATTTTAGGAAGGATGTAGATTTGCTTCAGTGTGTACAGAGAAGGGCAACAAGTTTGGTGAGGGGAATGAAAAGATCCTCTTATCAAGAGAGGCTTAAGTTCTGCAAATTGCAGTGGCTGGAGACTAGGCACCTGCGCGGTGATCTGATTGAGGTTTATAAGGCCTTGAATGGGTTGAGCACACTGAATTCTGATGGGATCCTTGCACTTTTTCAGATTACGAACCTAAGGGGGCATAAATTCAAATTAAGAAAAGACAGATGTAGAATAGATGTGCGGAAATTTGCCTTTAGCCAGTGTGTGGTTAATTGCTGGAACAATCTTCCATCTGTCTTGGAAGTTTGTTCAGATAGGTTGAATAAATTGGACAGGCTGAGGTATTTGGAGGGAATGGTGTGTTTTTTTGTTTTTTTTTGTTTGCTGATGGTGCATAAGCTTATACACTTGCTTTCTTGCATCACATGCCACTACTACTATTCTGCATTTTGAAAAAATTCACTGATGTTTTCTCAGAAAAGAGTGTTTCTGAATCATTTTCTAATTCTATTTGAAAAATGACTTTTATTTGTTTCCATTGTTTCAGGTTCCTTCCAAAATCAGGAAAGAAAATTTTATTTTACACAAATTTTTATTGATTTTGGCAGAATTTGTGCACTGAAATGATAACAAAATACTACTTTTACGACACTTATATTTAAATACATGTTGAAAACGCTATTAAAAAGGGCAGTATGGTAAAAAGTCCAATAAACATTCTCCTCTCATTTTAAAAACTGATCTGCGATGGCACAAATTTTCCTTTCTTTAATTTTCTTACAGATCCTTCTACTTTACAGTCTGTCTTCAGCATCCAGCAGTAGTCAGCCATCAATTTGACATTCCACCTACCCTTGGAACCTTGTCATTAACGTCCTGATAAAATCCTTCACTCTGTTCTTCACTAACATTTCCTTGATTTTCTGGGAAGTAGTTGATGTAGCAGTGTTAAAAATGTATCTTGACATTCATATTGCACCCCAACTTCTTGAAATTGGGCTGCAATATGAATTCTTTTTCCCTAAGAAGTTCTCAACAAGAAGCTAATCCATGCCTGTTTTTCTCTTTTATTTGTAGTTCCCTCAAAATCTTGCTCCCTCATCAGTTTGCAAATTTGAGGTCCAACAAAAATATCTTGTTTTAGCTTTTCTTGGGTGATTGATGGGAATTTAGTACAAAGGTATTTGAAGCATGGACTTTCCTGGGGTAAAGCTTTCACAAACTGTTTCATCAACCCCAGTTTGATGTGCAAGGAGGACAGTTTTGGGGTCTACCAGCAGTTTATGAACTATGTTCTTTGATCCAGTCAACAAACTCCCCATCTTTGGCCAGACCCTACATGCCAGTGTTTACTCCTTGCCTGACTGTCTCACATAAAGCAAGGTTTATGTGAGACAGTCAGGCAAGGAGTAAACACTGTAGTAGTCAGATTGCTGTCCAAGTAACATGCTTGTTATTTTAAAGTCGGCACAGACCAACCATGTTCTTCATACTTAATATTTGTCAACAGCTTCTTGAAGTTCTTATATGTTTCTTTCAAATGCACAGAGTGCACTACTGGAATTGGCCCATATTTATTTCCATTGTGGAGCAACCCACCTTTGAGTCAAAAGTTCTACAGTGTAGGATTGTATCTAATTCCTAAATAGTTCATTAAGTCATTTATATTACTGCAAAAAAAACCAAAGAATCACAAATCATCCTTAGAAAAGTAGAGGACTAGTTGTTCTCTGTGTCTGTACCATGAGAAAAGTGTCCCGTGTGATATTTTTTTTAGACTTAAGTCTAGAACTAAGCAGTTCTGTGGATTCATTTGGTAAATTTAAATCTCTTAATCAGATTTCATGTTGCGAAAACAGTTGTGGGCTAGACTCAATATCTCCAGACATCAGTATCATCTAAAAGAAACTTCACTTTCAGCACTCTCTGCTCTATATTCTTCAGTATAATTGGAGGGCACGGTCTAATGGCAGGTGGAATATAGGATAGATACACTCTTCACATTGTATCTCACTACATTAACTAAGCAAAAGTAAGTCATCACAGTAGTTTGTAGGCTCCTGCCAAATTATAGGAATTGCATAGTCTTCTTTTTTACCATGTTTCTACAAACTCAATGCTTCGACACATGTTTGGCAAACTTTATATGGAGCCCATTGTTTATCTTGTTGCCGAGTTTCACTCCAAAATAAGCACAAGACATTTTTTTTTTACAAATTCTGTAATATCTTGTCTTTGCTTTAGGACTACTTAATTTCCACAAATATAACAAAAATAAGGTCATGTTGTTCAAAAACTTGCACATGCTTTTTACTCATTTTAAGCATAAGTTTTACATGATAATGTCAAAAATAAACTGAGCTCACACTGATAAACACTGCTGCATGGGGTTCCGTAAGTCAAGTCAGTGTTGCCAACATGTGAAGATTTAGTTTACAAATTCTCAACATTTACGGCTAACTTAATACATTAAATGTTACCACTCGTGACATCAACTTAAGTGATTTGTGAAAAAATGGCATGTAATAGAAGAATGAATAACATTTCTTAAATCAGTGTTAAAAACAGCTATTTGTTAACAAATATCAAAAATTGTGCAGAGTCATGATATCAGAGCAGACATATGCACAAGTACCACCCTTTGAAGCAAAAAGAATCATAAAGCAAATAATTAGGGAAACTGAGATGAGTGATGGTTAGCACAAAAACTGTAATTATCAGTATAATTTATTTAATTTTATTAAAGTGTAATTTAATGTATTGTATAATGTGTTTTTCTTCTGGCTCTTTATAGGAAACCCCGACTCTCCACAAAGGCGAAGGGATTTAGTGATCCAGCACGTAAGCACAGTCGCAAGCTTGCAAAAAATGCAGCGCAGACTCTTCTATCTTCAGCCAGTATGTATTTTTAGAATCTATGTAGTTATCCTTTTAAGCATGTAAATAGTATATCATATAGTGATTGAAAGAAAATATTATGTCTGAACATTTTTTATATTTTTATTTTTTAAAATGTTTATTGTACTGGGCAGGCCGAGCTAGCTTTCTTACCATCTGTCACTATTCACAATACTGTACTGATAATTACAGACTTACATGATATTGAAGTTCTGCACTTCATGTCATGCTTCATTATAAGGCATTGAAGCTCTGCACAAATTATGTCTGTATATGTACAATGTAATTCAAAAATTCTACAGAGATATGCTGCTATTTATTCATTGTGTTTTATATGTAATAGTAGGAGCCACTTTTAAATTTACAGTGGTTTCAGTTGACATAAGGACATATTACCCCCAGGGGCTCACATCTGGTGAGTATGGGCTTGGCACACCCAGGGTCCTGAGCTGGATATCATCATTCTTCTCTTTATTGGTGATTCCCTTCTATTCTCTCTCTCTCTCTCTCTCTCTCAGGGTAACTTGGGAATTTTTTTTTTTTTTTTTTTTTTGGCTGGTGCTGCATAAGCCTCAGGTTTCCTTGCACCATGTAGATAATAATAATAATATTCCTTAAACAAGATTTGTGATGATGTGAGGCTTATGCAAGCTGAAATTGAAGGAAATATATCAAAACCATGCAGGAGTTTGTTCCAGCACTCGGTTACTTGCTGGCTAAAAGCAAATTTCTGCACATCTATTCTGCAACCATTCTTCTTCAGTTTATGTCCCCCCCCACGTGCTCTCTCAGTAAGAGGAAAGATTCCATCAGTATTGAGCTTACTCAATTAAACTTCAATTACTACTTTATCAGCCCATCTGTCTAGAACTTATTGCAGCATACCCTGATTACTGTCATTTACCACTCTTCCAATCTTCATATCATTTGCAGACTTAGACTTTAAGCCTGTGATATGCTTTTATCAGTATCATTAATAAGTATGGGAAACAACGATGGACCCAGCACTGAATCCAAGTATGCTTTCATATGCATAATGGTGCACCAAGAAGAGTAGCATCCATTAAAAATATATTAATATTTAAAAAGCATTCACGTACATAGTTTCTAGTTTTTTTCCAAACTTTGTCAAATTCCTCGAAAAAATTCACTTCTGGTTGTCTGTGGGTAGCAGTTCATATGCATTCGCAATGAAGAATGCTTCTGAAAACTTTGTGAAATGAAATCTAAACGATGGTCCCCTTGGTATACATTGCTAATTGGTTTTAAAGTGCAACCTGTAAGGAAATGATGGATATGAAGCAGTGGATTCACGTGTTAAAATGATGATTGGTTCCTGCGGTATCATAAACTTAAATTAATTTTTCAGATAAACTAATTTAACAATTTTATTGATTTAAATGTATAGTGTTTAAATCAAACCATATAATGCAGTAGTTCTCAACCTTTTGTTGCTTGCAGACCACTTAACCATTCCTTTACTTACTGCAGACCATTCATAGCAAAAATCATTTGTGCAACTAGTCTGGAAGAGTGGTTGTTTTGTGTCGGTGAAATTTTTTTTCCCAGCAAATTTACATCCCTCCTTTATTATCTCTGCTTAGAAAAAATTTATGGAAAATTTTAAAAGAAAGCAAATTTTGGGTTGTAATATTTTTGTTTGAAAAATAAAAAAGGCACAGATATATTCTGTGATCTTTGCACATGTTTTCTTTTACAAAGTTCATTTGTATTTGGATCTGAACTTTTTGTTAGCTTCAGTCAAAGGTTTGACATTGTCCATTGACTCCTATACTTAGTTTTTATTGCTACTAAAGCTGAAAACTGGTCTCGCACAAATACAAAAATGAATGGGACGCCTCCATAGCCAGGTGGGCAGGAGCAGCAGTGCGTAGCACATACTTCTTGATTAGACCAGGGTTCGAGCCCGTGAGCCACCAAATACGGAGGATTTGGAAAGGTCAAGGAATGACCACCGCATATCCCCGGAGCAATATGGCCTTAGTTGCTAATGCTCCTAAAAACCAAATAACAACAACAACAAAAATGAATATGGCATCAACATTTTTAATGCAATGTTTGATAATTCTGTATATTCTGTTTGAATTTGAATATAGATGTCTGTTAACATTGTATTTTTGAACTTCAATCTTAGGGCTCCATCTGAATAAATATCAATCAAATCTTGTAATTTAATTGGTAAATGTTTTGATAAATGTTTTGATAAAAATGGATTGTAGATCCAATTATACAAGTCATAATTTTCAGTTAGTAATCTTGGAATTCTTGTTTCAGTGTAGACAAATGGGAATAGATAAGATCAGATATATCCAAATGAAGAGTTGGATTATTTTCTTCCAAAAAGGATTCAATTGAAGAAAATGATTCCATTCCAAAATTCCATTTTTTGATGTGCTGCATCCATAAATCAAGTTTTTTAATAAAACCCTGAACATAAAACTAAACTTTGTACAAAGTTTAGTATAATGTTAGTATAAGTTTAGTATAATATAATATAACTTTTGTACTAAACAAAGTTATTGCTGGCCTTGAAGCTGTTGCAGAAAATAGACCTTTTGTAGGTTTTGATTATTAATTTTTATTATTAATTTATTAATTAAGTGTATAATTTTTATCGCTACATCTAAAATGTCCTTAAATTCACTTGACATATGTTTACAAACCAAGGCTTGTCTGTGAATATTACAATTTCTGGGTTTGAGCTATCACGCCATTGTGCTTTCCTATCATTGCTCTGGCATCATCAGAAAAATACCTACTGCACAATTGTCAGTCAATTTTATTTTCAGCTATGTAAGAGTCAAGGGATGTAAAAATATCTTTGGCAGTGGTTCTTAAGGGTAATGACTTGCAAAAGAAAAAATCTTGAACACTTCCATCAAGTGTATATTTTACAAAACACAACAGGTGTGCTGCTTTTGCAATATCTATTGACTCGTCCAATTGTAATGTGAAGGTGTCACTAGCTCTCGCCCTATTTATTAACTGAATTTCTACATCACAGGCCGTATCACAAATACACCAAGAAACTGTATCATTTTAAATCAGAATAAGGTCCAAGTCTTTTCTGCTTTTTCATTGACCGTTATCCTCACAATATCTTTCACTGCAGAAAGCACTAAATTTTCACCATTTGTATGAGCTTTGCCTGATTTTGCAATTCACAAGCTCACTAAATATGTAACTTACAATGACTTTTCATTCTGGTCACCAATTGAGGAAATAATTTTTTTCTCTTTCTAAGGTTTTTATTTAATTTTTTTTTAAAAAAATCTGATTTATTTTTGATATAGTATGTTTTGTTTCTAAATGATGATGCAAATTTGCAGGTTTTAAACTTTCAGATCCATTCCATGTAAAGCCTAATTTTATATTTTCTTAATCATATTTGCTCATTACCTTATTTTTGTTCATTGTATTTTCTTTTTCAGAACTGGTACCAGGTTTTTGTACTTCAACATTACATGTTTCTTCACTAAAATCTACTTGACAACTGGTATCTGGTTTAAATTCCAAAAATCCAGTTTTAAGCCACTTATCCATATTCAGTATAGGGTTGATATTAAATCACTAAAATAAAAACTTGCCCAACATACACAATCAAATATTCACTCCATAATTAAACACACTCACACACACTCACACACTCACTCACTCACTCACTCACTCACTCACTCACAAACAAACAATACTTTTCCAATAGAGAAAAACACATTCAATACGTGTCAAAGAAGGCCAGCCCTCTGTGTTACCAGGCAGCACTAGGTGGCAGATGACACTCATCAACTGGTGCAATACCACCACTTTGCTTATTGAAGGCTTGAAGTGGTGGAACCCATGTTTAGTCTCCAGAGCTAAGTTCTGGTCAACCTGCCCCCATCTCTTCCATCTTGCAGTATGATTTAGATCATTTGAAGTTATGATGAACACCATGGCAAAATCCAAACTTCCTTACATTTCGAGGGTACAGCTCTAAAACAGTGTTCGCAGGCCAGCTGCTAGTTAGTACACCGCATCTATTGGTACCTCTCTAGGAGGCTTCCGGATCAGCTCTACTCTGCCAGGAAGTGACGGGGGAGTCTGAGTAGTGTGTATGCGAGGGGCATTGTCGAGACCAAGTTATGTCAAGGATCTGGGTATATTCTTACCATGTTGTATGCCACATCCAAAATTTCATTACTTCATACAGCATGTCCCCCTCCCTCCACTTTTTCTTACTATTGAATACACCATGAATAGTCAAACTAATAGAGCAAACTTATCTGTGGAAAGATTTAAACCTCCCAAACACTTCCTAGTTCATTCTCAGTTCTAATCTCAATGATGCCCATTTCCACTTAGTCTGCCAAATGGCATGTACTTTTTCTGACAGAATCTCATTTATCAGTTCAACCACTGCTCATCTGAGTTGCCCAAATTATTCAGTGTGTGATTCCTTTCACCACAAAGGTGGTACTTGTGCATATGTCCATTTCGATATTCCATGTCAGAGACTTGGTAATTTGGAATCTCCTCTTTTTGATCTTCTCTTGATTAAAATCTCTCTACTTCATTCTGTCAAATTCATCTGTTGTTGCTACCGTTCTCAAAATTCCACTAATCACTTGAAACTCTTTGACTTCCTCTCTTTGCAACTTGACTTTCTCCAGTCCAACTTTCCTAACAGTGAGGTAATTTTCTTTGGTGATTTTAATGTTCACAACTTCAACTGGTCGAGATGGTGAGACTCTTGCAGTTACTAATGACCTCACACAGATTGTTTATTTACTTACAAGAATACCAGACGATCCAAACCATTCAGCCAACATGCTTGATCTTTTTCTCACAAACAACCCTTCTAAATACACGGTCGAAGTGAGTGGTCCTTTAGGCACCTCAGATCACAACTTGGTGATTGTCTCTTCTCCAATGGAGCTGCTATAGCTATTCCCAACATCGTGTTGTTTGGCATTACAAGAATGCAAAGTGGGATGACCTGCGAGATTTCTTTTGCTTGGTCGGATTACTGTTTCAAAACTTCTGATGTCAACGTTTGCTCAGATCGTGTAAGTGAAATTATTCTTGTAGGAATGGAATCCTTTATTCCACATTCCATTTTAAAATTCTCTTTATCTAAACCTTGGTTTTCCAATAAATGTGCTATGGCTGTTAAAGAGGAGAATGTTATATATCATAATTGGCTTCTTTCCATTTCTTCAGGTGCTTCCGTAGCCAGGTGGGCAGGAGCAGCAGTGCGTAGCACAAGCTTCTTGATTAGACCGGGGTTCGAGCCCATGATCACTAAATACGGAGGATGCGGCGAGGTCAGGGAATGACCACCGCATATCCCTGTAGCAGTATGGCCATTAGTTACTAATGGTCCTAAAAACCAAATAACAACAACCAATTCTTCAGTTTCATTTTCTGCCTCACCAGAGCTCGCAGCAATTGTGAAGCAGTTATTAATCAATCCAAACTAGATTTTGAACAGGCTAAGAGTGGAAAACTTGCTTCTTTGCCCTAATGGTAGCCCAGCATTCTGGTCTCTTACCAAGGCTATTGGATGAACCTTTTGCCCATCTCTGCTCCCACCCCTGTCAAAAAGTAGATGGTTCTATTATCACTTTGGCTAAGGATAAAGCTGACCTTCTAGCATCCCATTGGGTAAAACACCTCCCACCATTCCCAACACACTCCATTTAATGCCTCCTGTGGTCTTCCTTAAAAAATATGTCAGAAGAATTTTGATGATTCTTGATGCCAAGAAAGCTCCAGGTCCTGATGGATTTCTCCACTTATTCTAGAAACCTGTGCTCCTGAACTTACTCCTGTTCTTTGCTGCCTTTTTTCATTTTCTTATTCTAAAGGTGTTTTTCCTTCTGCTTGGAAATTTTCTCATATCCAGCCAGTTCCTAAAAAGGGTTACAAATCACTCCCATCCAATTATTGTCCCATTGCAATTACTTCTACTCTTTCTGAAGTAATGGAGAAATCAATTAACTGCCAAGTCTAAAACTATTTAGAAAATTTCTGTCTTACTAACGGTTACCAGTATGGATTCTGTCAGTGTCTACCCACTGGTGATATTCTAGCTTGTGTTACCCATTTATGGAAAAATTCAATGGAAAAGTTTGGTGAAACAAAAGCACTTGCTCTTGACATCTCAAAGGCTTTCGATAGTGTTTGGCACAAAGGTCTTCTAAACAAGCTTCCATCTTATGGTTTGCCAACTGTTTTTTGTAATTGGTTATCAAGTTTTCTCTCTCTGATCGCTCACTGCGGGTGATGATAGATGGCTTTCTGTCTTCTAACGCCTCAACTAATGCTGGTGTTTCCCCCACTCTTTTCCTCTTGTATATTAATGACCTTCTTCCATTGACCGGAAATCCTATCCATAGTTTTGCTGATAATAGCACATTGCATTCCACTTTTCAGTTTTAGAAACCTTGTCCTGCTCAATCAGCTTCAACTTCTCAAATATCTGCTACTGTTCCTTAAATGCCGATCTCAGCGTAATTCTCCAGTGGGACAAAGACAACTTAGTTGACTTCAATCCTTCTAAAACTCAGTCCTGTCATATCTCACAAAGTATTCTTATGCTCTTATGCTTATCTTTGGTGACACTGATTTCTAAACAAAATGGTATATCTCTTTTGTGGGATTAACCTGACCTCTTATCTTTCTTGGCACAAGCACATTACAATTTTTATTACATTAGAAATTGCATCTACATTCACACATGAGGAATTATTAAGGTTTGAAAATGGCAGAAGGTTATCAAATTGTAGCAGGGTACTTAATGATTTTGCAATACCCGAGAGCAAAGTGGAGGAGAAATCGTTGAAGTTAAACATAAGAAAAGCACCTGGGGTGGATGGGATCTATCCAGTTATATTAAAGGAGGTGGCAAAGCAACTAAGCAAACCTTAGCCATAATTATTAGAGCATCCTTGGACTCAGGGGAGGTTCCCACGGCCTGGAGATGTGCAAATGTATACCAAATTCACAAAGGGGGATCGAATGGTGACACGAGTAATTACAGACCAGTTAGTTTTAACTTCTGTTCCGGGTAAAATAATGGAGTCACTGGTTAAAGATGCATTGCAGGATCATCTAGACAAGACTACAGCAATAATTCAGACACAGCATGGGTTTGTTAAGGGAAAGTCTTGTCTGACAAATTTGATTGGTTATTATGATGTGGTTACAAAGGAACTGGATGCAAAAAATAATTTTGATATCATATATTTGGATTTGAGGAAAGCTTTTGACACTGTTGCGCATGGAAGACTATTATACAAATTGGAGCAGAATGGTATTAAGGGTAAGTTGCTACAATGGATAAAAGGATGGTTAAGTGGGAGAAGACAGAGGGTCGTAATCAATGGGTGCTGCTCTTCGTGGACTGTTATTAGTGGAGTCCCACAGGGTTCGGCGTTGGGTCCACTGTTGTGTTGTATATTTATCAATGATATTGATGAAGGTATATCAGGCTTAGTGTTGAAGTTTGCAGATGATACAAAGTTTGGCAGGGTTGTTAATGACAGTAATGGCAGTGTGCTACTGCAACAGGATCTAGATAATTTGGACAGATGGGCTAAGAAGTGGCAACTGAAATTTAACCTTGACAAATGCAAAGTACTGCATATGGGTAGAAGTAACCCGAGAGAAAAGTACCAACTGTGTGGTACTACACTTAAGGTGGTAGAAAATGAAAAAGACCTGGGAGTAATTGTGCAGTTAGATATGAAATTTTCTTAGCAATGCAGACAGGCTGCCAGGGCATGTCATGGGGTTTTGTCAATGAAATATAGGAATTTTGCTAGCAGGGAAAAGGAGGTGATTGTCCCTCTGTATAAGGCAATGGTCAGGCCATGCCTTGAGTACTGCGTACAGGTCTGGAGGCCTCATTTTAGGAAGGATGTCGATTTGCTTGAACATGTACAGAGGACAACAAGATTGGTGAGGGGAATGGAGGGATCCAAGATCCATCTTACCAAGAGAGGCATAAGTTCTGCAAATTACAGTGGCTGGAGTCAAGGCACCTGTGCGGTGATCTGATTGAGGTGTATACGGCCTTGAATCGGTTGAGCACGCTGAATTCTGATGGGATCGTTCCACTTGTTCAGATTACGAACCTAGGGGGGCATAAATTCAAATTAAGAAAAGACAGATGTAGAATAGATGTGTGTAAATTTGCTTTCAGTCAGCGGGTGGTTAATTGCTGGAACAAACTTCCATCTATCGTTGTGGAAGTTGATAGATTGAATAAATTTAAGGAGGAACTGGACAGGTGTTTGGAGGGAATGGTGTGATTTTTTTTTTTTTTTTTTTTTTGGCTGATGCTTCATAAGCTCATATACTTGCTTTCTTGCATCACATGCTATTACTTCTTCTACTACTACTACTACAAATATTGCTTCCTCTGGATCTAAAAAAAAAAAATTCTCTTTCACCCGTGGTGTTCTTTTCTTCCAAACAGCTATTCACTCTGTACAAATCGCAAATCCGCCTTGCCATGGAATATTGTTCCCACATCTGGGGCAGTGCCCTCAAATCCTCTCTCGGGCTTCTAGATTCCATTCAGAAGAGGGCTGTTAAGTTAATTAATGACTCATCTCTCACAGAGTCTCTCCATTCTGTGTCGTAGACGTACTGTTTCTGCTGCATGCCTTTTCTACGGATACTTCCATGGACACTTTCTGAATTGGCTTCTATAATTCCCTCTCTCTCTTTCAAAACAGTCTGAACACATGCCACAAAGCCAACGTCTATTTACTGTCCTACTTGAAACTCACATAATCAACTTTTCATTTTCTTTGTTTATTCATTCAACTGTTGTTTTCTGGAACAATCTTCCTTGATACTTATTTCCTGAAAATTTCAGTCTACAGAAGTTGTCTAATGTCAACTAATATCTTCTTTACTCTTCTCAACCTACAACCCATTCATGGTACTAAATACTATAGGTTCTAATACCTCTCATGTTTGGGGTTTCATTAAAAAAAAATAATAATAAAATAATAATGCTCAAAAGCTTGACAGCAACTGAGGAATAGCTTGTCACTCCTGTATCCAAATTGTAAATAATTTTTCTTCTCTTTACTGTCATCGGTGCTAGTATAGAATGTTACATGGTTGCCAGCTTACTGATTCTGATTCATTGTTACCAACCTTAAAAAAATTGGGGGTGGGTGTGGGGGGGGGGGCTTCTTTCATTTTTTACGCAGCAGAAAAAGAAAATTGACCAGAAATCTCAATCTTACCATAAAATTCTGGTAAACTTTTGTTCTTGCATTTGTCAAATATGTCATGATGCAAAATTTATCGAAAGATCTTAGATTGTTTTTATTATTTATACCAGAATCAATGATATTTCAGCGCCAAGAAAAAAAATGATGAAAAGGAAAAAAAAAAACATATTAGCAATTTATTTACAAGTGAAGAAAAATTTATATTATAATTGTATTTGCTGGGATGGGGGAAAAATTATTTTGAATTTTATTTTATGTTTGATATTTATATACCAATAATATTTGTCTTCCTGCAGACCACAAGTTGGAAAACACTATAATGCATGTCAATTTATCCCTTGAAAGGTGAATTGTCCTTGATTTATGTCTCACAAACTCAAAATCCAGAAGTCGAGGAACATAGTTTCCTGTGTTAAACCTTCTTCTTGCAAAAGGAACTCAGAGTTGATTACATCCTGGTCCTTTTCATCTCATTTAGGACTTCCTTGTAGCAACTAAGATAGTCTTTATTGCCTTTTACCCTACAAGAAAGGTTTAAGATCCCTCAGTTTGAGTGCTCATTTAAATTCTCCATTGCTCAGTGCTTGCAGAAATTCATCAGTATTTAAGTTCTTAGTTTACCTTTTCCATATCCTTATCGGGTAACTCTCTTCTGAGGCCTTAATCTTAGATTGTTTTTGTTATTATTTATACCAGAATCAATGATATTTCAGCGTCAAGAAAAAAAATTAAAAAATGTTTACTCAGTTGAACCAGGTCTTGTTGAGCTGAGTGATTCTTGTCTTGTGTGTCAATTTTTTTTGTATGTTCCACCAATAGTTCTTCGACATCACAGGAAAAGTGGGGGAATGCTCAAATTTTAGACTTTACAGGTTACCTAGTTTAACGATTTTTTTTTTTTTTTTTAAACAGTCTCCCCTCTTGAAATCCAGGGAAATTGGGCAGTCATTCAGGTCATACTTGCTTCATGCAGCAGTAACTGATATCAAGGATGATTGTACTGTTGCCTGTTGCATTCTTGATATTGAACTGTTTTCTTCCCATAATATAGATTCATTTCTCCGTTACTGGCCCCCAAGCGTTTATTGAATGTGATCGAGTGGCTAATCGAGCAAATACAATTTTGCCTTGAAATTGGCAGTCAGCTTTAAGGTCAGTTTTATGTGTGAGGAAGAAAACTCATATCGTCTCAACCATCTCATCAAGGTTGTCTTGGCTACCTGGGGTAGTCACATTTTCAACAATCTGCAGTGCCTTCTTTGCCAAGTTGTTCTTGTTGAGGTAAATCATGGCCAGATCGCTCTTGGAACAAGGCCATTAAGTTACGTCTTGCAGTACTTATAGCCCAAACTGTGTGTGTGTGTGTGTGTGTGTGTGTGTGTGTGTGTGTGTGTGTGTGTGCATGCGTGCATTTGTTCATTCCAAATCAGGGGAAGCTTAAAGTAGTTCATAGCCCTTTGGTTCTTTGTTGTAAAAGAGTATTGATTTCAAAATCCCAAGTAGCATTGTATCTCAAAACATGTGGTCCTTTGATTCTTAAATGACATGATTTAGCAGCTGTTCTCTTCCTTTGTGATTAAACATTCAGTACTCATTTGGCTAAGCTTTTCCTTAGTAATTTATACAAACATGTTTGCAAAAATTAGCTCCTGCTTTTTTGATATCCAGTAAGTACTGACACTTGCTGACATTGAATTAGTATTTAGACAAAAAAAAAAAAAAAAAAAACCAAGGATACAAAGCTTTAACTGAACCAGCCAAATAAATAAAATAAAATTTTCCATACGGTTATATCTATTCTTATTACATCCAGGTAACTTCTATCCATCTGCTCCACAGATTGTCAACCCTGACCACTGAAAGAGACGATCTGTTCAAGTTTGTTTGTTTGTTATTTGGTTTTTAGGAGCATTAGCAACTAAGGCCATATTGCTCCGGGAATATTCGGTGGTCATTCCCTGACCTTTCCGCATCCTCCGTATTTGGTGGTGACGGGATCGAACCCCAGTCTAATCAAGAAGCAGTGTGTTACGCACTGCTGCTCCTTCCCACCTGGCTACGGAGGCGCCTCTGTTCAAGTGGAACCTCTTACATTTGGATAGTATGTACAAATATAAATTTTCTGATGTGTTCACTCTTCTAGTCTTGCTCAGTAGGTTGTATTTATATTTACTTCCTCCCTCACCTTTGTATCCCATTTCAATGTGAAAATTCTGTTTCATAACATTTTTTGCCCCAATGCTTTAACGCCAAATCAAATACCCCCCACATCACCATACACAAAATTATGCTCAATTTTCCTGCTATGTAACTCTCATATTTTATGTGAGTTACATAGCAAGAAAATTGGGCATAATTATCATATGGTTTCTTATCATATGGATGTCTCTTTTCTATTTTGGCCAGACAAGTCATCGGTCTTTTGGCCTTTCAAGATTAAAATTTTAGATGCAGTGTTACCTGTCCTTAATTTAAATTTATCGAACCAGGCTTCGTTTGCAGAAATTCTCTATGCTTTTCTTCATTCACCTTAAGGTTGTTGAAGATGCTCTTTGCCTTCTACTTCATCAGATTCACATTAACTCCTTTAGCTTGCTAATCAGAAATTAAAAATCATTTTCAGCAAAACATTTTCTTTGGTTTCAAATGTTTAATTGTACTGGGCATGCTAATTTTACAATATCTTTGCATTTATGTTTATCAGCTACAGTTGCACTTCTGTTGTCAGAATTTGGCCATATTGGCAGATCTTGTTGAAAATAGCCCTGAGCTTTTGTTGAATGGTGATGTATGGGGGGAAATTTTGAAGAGAAGTTAAGGATTTCACAACATGCAATTTAATGATATTGCTAATCTTCTGAACTCATTTTCAGGAGTTAACATAAGAAAAACAATAAAAGCTGATTTTGTTGATAAAGAAGAAAAAGAGGGATTGATATTGAGTCCCAAAATGAGGATGGCAAATCTGAACAAATTAATAATTATCATTTGAGGTCTGGCTGATACAGCTGTGAAAATTGATCTCTTCATGGAATGAAACCCAAAGGGATTGTAAACAATGCTGTAAAACCCTGTGAAGGGACCTTTCAAACAGGACCACTCAGAAACCTCCAGAAGAGCTTCAACTATCATGTGGTGCTAGTGGCCTTTAAGAACCCAAAAGCATGAAGGCAATGCGTGAACACATACACAATTTAATTTTTCAGCAATGACCCAGACAACCTTAAGATAATGGTATTGGGGAAGAAGCTTTTATCACTAAAATCAAGGGTGCAATGTCATCATTTATTACTAATTATTTTAATTTGGTTGAATTTAAAAATATATAAGGTCTTTCATAGGGTCACTTGCAACCTTGGTTCCCCAACCTTATTTTTACTAAAGCTGATGTGGCATCCTATGATTTCTCGTCATTGGAAGCTTATTATTTGCAAATTTCCATTAAGATTTTCAGGAAGTGAACCTTTGTGGATGACAGCATTAATGTGAATGTGTGATGCTATATTGCCAAAAATATCCAGACACCTCTGGGATTTGGGGAAAATTCACTATTCCTGGCATCTGTATAACGTTGATTTTATAAATATCATGAATATGTATAAAAAAAATTGTGTTGAGGCATTAGACTTAATTGACTTCCAGTAATAAATTGTGCTGCTGCAGCACAATTTATGCTGCTGTAGCAAAACTTCCACACTCTAGATCACTGTGGACTGATGTAATCACCATATGGAAGTATAAGGTACTGCTAGAGCCAGGAAATGTTCAAGTAGGCCAGAAATTGTCTGAAAGAGGCAAGAATGCTCAGAGGATTGGTACATAAATCCCATCAGTCCTTTTTGAATACTGCCAATTTGTAATTGAGGGAGGCCTAAGGAACTACAGGTGATCCCCGCTTAACGCTGATAATTCGTTCGGGAAAAATCCCCGCTTAACGCTGATAATTCGTTCGGGAAAAACAGAGCGCTAAGTGAGCGCCACATTCCCATAAGGTAACATATGTATTTGTGAGTTGCAGTCGGTGCCATAGGATATTTCCTAATCAATAATAAACGGTAGGGAGAAGATGCACAAATGTCGGTCAAAATATTTAATATTCAAATATTTGTACATAAAAAATATTCTGCATTACATACGTATATAATTATGTGGTAACTACTTGCGTATCAAAATTTAACTTAAAATTCCAATTAAAATCATGAATTTAATTGATCGAAATTGATTTTAATTGATTTAATTTAATTAATGAATTTAAGTATGAAAAATGTGTCGATTTTGTGTTGTATTTTGGCCCTCGTCCTGGTAAACTAAAAGGAGTTTTAATTTTAAATCCCTTGCAGCATTACCACCCAACAATAAAGTCAACTGATCCTTTGCTGCATCGAAACCTGCACGTTTTTTTTTCCCCTTCTTTCAATATGAAACTTCCTTTAGGCATTCGTTTCCAAAACAGTCCTGCTTCATATATGTTAAAAACTTCAGAATTATAACACATAATACTCCTCTTGAATAATTTTAACAAGTTCTTTTTTGGAAGTTTCGGCTCCTTGATCTGCATTTGCAGATTCTCCCTGGATTTTAAATCTATTCAACCATCCCTTACTAGTTTTGAATGGTTCCACATTTTTTTTTTTTTATAATATTTAACTTAACTGAATTCTGCATTTGATATTATCTTCAATAAAATTAGTTAGTCTCTATTTCAATCCTGATAGCCGGCCTAGCCCTAGTTGCTTGCAGTGGAACAGCTGTCTTTCCGGCTGCTAAAATTAATTCTTTATTTTTTATGATTGTTCTTACAGTTAAACTTGCCAGTCCTAAATTGTGGCACACATCCGCTTGTCGTTGACTGGAATCAATTTGCTTCAAAACGTCTAATTTAATTTTCAAATTCAGTCTTTTTCTTACATTTATAGTGTTCGTACTGCATCTAGACGTTGCTTTTTCATTCTTATCCACCATTATTAAATCTTCAAAAATGTAACTGTGCTGGTTGCATTAATTATGATACTATGTTTGAGTAAAGTGTCCGTTACGCATGATGTCTAATACTGTACTGAGTGATGACTAGACTTCGGATAAATGCATATAATGCAAATATTACAAGAAATATACTGTACTGCCATTAAATTAGTGTGCGAGAAAATTTCACTGAGCATGGGAAAATTTCTCAAGTTGGCGTGGGAAATATTTTAATTCTGTTTTTGCTATTCATTTTCAAGCTATCGACTCCATCAAATTAAATGATTTCGTTAAACATGCCAAAATGCAGTCTGTAAAAGAGTGTTATAGTGATTTGTGACAGCATTATAGTGAATCAGCATAAAGCGAACTGCGTTATAACGAGGTCTTGCTGTATTAGTGCAAGATAATATATATATATATATATATATGAAAGTGCAGTGTCAGCTAAGAAGAGTTGCAGAACATAAAACCAAACTTTGCAGTATTGAATGCACAACCCATCACAATTGGAATATTGCAAAGCTGAGTAATGGAGCAGTAAATAATGGGACACAGTTTTCTAGCATAATGGCTGCATTTGATGTCTGTAAAATGTTATTTACTGAAGTGTTAAATACTATACTAAACTATTTGGGGCTTTTTTTTTTTTTTTTTCCCCTTTAATATATGGAGCATTGGTCATCATTCTGGGCAATTCCACTTTACGTACTCTGTGGCAGCAGAATGGGGAAGGCCCATTTCTGTTTCTTAAATTTCTTGTGCGGTTCATTTTTTTTTTTTTTTTTTTTTTTATGTGAACCCCAAACACGAGAGATATTAGAACCTGTAGTACTTAGTACCGTGCTTGGGTTGGAGGTTGAGAAGACGAAAGAAGATATTTGTTGACATTGGACTTGAACTTCTGTAGATTGTAATTTTCAGGAAATACGTATGAAAGAAGGTTGTTCCAGAAAACAGCAGTTGAATGAATAAATGAGGAAGATGAAAAGTTGGTTCTGTGGGTTTGAAGTTGGACAGTAAATGGATGTTGGCTGGTGGCGGCACGTGTTCGGACTGTTTTGAAAGAGAGAACGGGAATTATAGAAACCAATTCAGAAGAACAGTGCCCATAGAAGTATCTGTAGAACAGTCATGCAGCAGAAACAGTGCGTCTATGAGAAAGCGAGTGGAGAGACTCTGTTAGAGATGAATCATTAATTAACCTAACTACCCTCTTCTGAATGGAATCAAGAAGCCTGAGAGAGATTTTGGGGGCACCACTCCAGATGTGGGAACAATATTCCATGGCAGGGCGGATTTGCGATTTATACAGAGTGAGCAGCTGTTTGGAAGAAAAGTAACGCATACAGCGAAAGAGAAAACCAAGTTTTTTAGATGCAGAGCAAGCAGTATTTGTAATGTGCTTGTGCTAAGAGAGATTAGAAGTCAGAGTAATCCCCAAAAGAGATATATCATTTTGCCTAGAAATCGGAGTGTCACTAAAGATAAGCATAGGAGCAGAAGAATCCTTTTTGCGAGATATAAGACAAGACTGAGTTTTAGAAGGGTTGAAATCAACTAAGTTGTCTTTGCCCCACTGGAGAATTACCTGAAGATCAGCATTTAAGGAATTGGTAGCAGATTTTCAAGAAGTTGAAGCTGAATGAGCAGGACAAGGTTTCTCAAAATGGAAAGTGGAATGCAATGTACTATTATCAGCAAAACTATGGATAGGATTTGCAGTCAATGGAAGAAGGTCATTGATATACAAGAGGAAAAGAGTGGTGGAAAGAACTGAACCTTGTGGGACACCGGCATTAGTGGAGAAGTTAGACAACAGAGAGCCATCTACCATCACCCTCAGTGAGCGATCAGAGAGAAAACTGGATAACCAATTACTAAAAACAGTTGGCAAACCATAAGATGGAAGCTTGTTTAGAAGACCTTTATGCCAAACACGATCAAAAGCCTTTGATATGTCAAGAGCAACTACTTGTGTTTCACCAAACCTTTCCATTGAATTAGTCCATAAATGGGTAACATAAGCCAGAATATCACCAGTGGATCGACACTGACGGAATCCATACTGGTGATCATTGATCAGACGGAAGGTTTCTAGGTAGTTTAAGAGTTGGCGGTTAATTGATTTCTCCATTACTTTAGAAAGAGTAGAAGTAATTGCAATGGAATGATAATTGGATGGGAGGGATTTGTCACCCTTTTTAGGAACTGGCTGGATATGAGCAAATTTCTAAGCAGAAGGAAAAACACCTTTGGAATAAGAAAGTGAAAAAAGGCGGCAAAGAATAGGAGTAAGCTCAGGAGTACAGGTTTTGAGACCAAGTGGAGAAATACCATCGTTACCTGGAGCTTTCTTAGCAAGATTCATCAAAATCCTTCTGATATCCTTTTGACGGAAGACCACAGGAATGGAGCATGTTGGGAATGGTGGGAGGTGTTTTACCGAGATCATTAACACATGAGCTGGAAGAAAAATGGGATGCTAGCAGGTCAGCTTTATCCTTGGCTGAAGTGACAACAGAACCATCTGGTTTGGACAGAGGTGGGAGCAGAGATGGGCAAAAGTTGCAGCCAATAGCTTTGGCAAGAGACTAGAATGCTCGGCTACCGTTAGGGCAAGAAGCAAGTTTTCTACTCTAAGCCTGTTCAAACTCTAGTTTGGACTGATTAATAATTGCTTTACAATTGTTGTGAGCTTCGGTATTGGCAGAAAATGAAACTGAAGAATTAGAAACAAGCCAATTACGATATGCAACATTCGTCTCTTGGACAGCCTTAGCACATTTATTGGAAAACCAAGATTTAGATAAAGGACGAGATTTTAAAGTGGAGTATGGGATAAAGGATTCCATTCCTGCAAGAATAATTTCACTGATACGATCTGAGCAAACGTTGACATCAGGAGTTTTGAAACAGTAATCCGACCAAGGAAAAGAAGAATTAAATTATTAATTAAAGCATTTAAAAAATGCGTCTCCTTTTAAACTGAAAACAGTTTTGGTTTGCACTGAAACATAAATCGAAGTTTTTGTTTTGGTTTATATGCTGTTTTCAATATCAGGGTTGGTTATTTTTTTTTTTTTTTTTGTATTCTCCACTTCTTTAAAGGCATCCTGAATTTCACATTTTGAAATTTGAATGCTTTGTTAATACAGTAAATCCCATTACACAAACACTGCTTAAATGAAAATTTTACTATAACAGAGATATTTCCACTTCCCAGCCAACTTCCCTTATTAATAATGCTTTTTATATATATATACGCAGGGTGATTCACTACCAGTGCGACAAACTTGCAGGAGGTGTAGGGGGGCACAAAGACGAATCAGAATCACATAGCATTGCAGGGTCCGAAATGCCTTCTTCATGCGGTAGAGGACGTTGAACGGGAGGTCGCGTGAACAGCGATCCCGCTGGAAGTCAGCATTTGCGAACCGGTTCCCGAGGCAGTAGGATGGACGAGTATTCAAACGTTGAACTGGCCGACGTGCACCTCTCGCATGGAGCTGTGGACTGCAACGGACACGCTGCTCTGCGCTTGTACCAGGAACATTTCCCACACAGGCGTGCTCCTCATCATACGATTTTCGCACGTGTGCACAGAAGGTTACGTGAGACTGGTTGTTTGACGAGAGGTACCATGAATCGAGAGCAAACGACAAGGACACCAGACAATAAGGAGAATGTCCTACATCTTGCAGAACGCAATCCGAGTACAAGTACTCGAGCGATAGGCCAACGATTGGGTATTTCCCAATCCACTGTATGGAGGATATTGTCAACAAACCAAATGAGTTCATACCATCTGCAACGCGTCCAATCATTGGAGCCTGCGGATTATCCACTCCGGAGGACTTTTGCTACTTGGTTTCTTCAACAGAAATGGTTCGCAAATGCTGACTTCCAGCGGGATCGCTGTTCACGCAACCTCCCGTTCAACGCCCTCTACCGCATGACGAAGGCATTTCGGACCCTGCAATGCTATGCGATTCCAATTCGTCTTTGTGACCTTACACCTCCTGCAAGTTAGTGAATCACCCTGTGTGTGTGTGTGTATATATATATATATATATATATATATCCAATATTTTAAATAAAATAAAACGTAAGCCAGTAGTATGGCGAAAACTGTAGAGCGAAAATTAACATAAAAATAACCCAAATAAACTAACGAAAAGAAAGAATAGATATAAATAGTAGCCCAGAAACCCTTGTATAATTTCGAACTTTAAATCCAATTAACAAAAACTATACAAAATTTAGGATAATGCCAATTACATATTAATTTAGCAGTATCCCCCCGAGAGGTACCAGTTCCGAAAGACGTGAAATATCACCAAAAGAGGGTTAAAGGAACTACCAAACGATAACAAAATCAAAATAAATTAAAATAAAATAGACTGACCATCATGCCCCATATCGACAAAGGACCACGAGGCCAATAATGGTCATGGAATTGCTGCCTTTCAATCGCTATACAAATCGTCGCCATGGTGGAAAGATCGAAGTACCAATTCACCCTCCCTCCTCCGATCGATCCACCAATGCAGAGGATTTGCACGGCGGTAGTCCTTATGCAGCAAAAAATAAAATATAGAACAGACAGCACTCTAGAGCAGAGCCACACCACTGACATACTGTAAGCTGAATCAGCTTATATAGTAGAAAAAAGGAAAATAGATGGCGGCACAGGCATTGCTAAATTAGCATATCGACCCATTACTATCGAATTATATTAAATGTTGATGAAAGTTAAATTATAATAAAATGAATAAATAATTAAGCATTCATTAGAGGCAGCAACTTGCAGTTCCTCCATATGAAGCCGAAATATATACTATCATTGAATTATATTAAATATTAACATAAGTTAAATTATAATAAAGTGAATAAATAAATAAATAATTAAGAATTCATTGGTGGATCGATCGGAGGAGGGAGGGTGAATTGGTACTTCGATCTTTTCACCATGGCGACAATTTGTATAGCGATTGAAATGCAGCAATTCCATGACCATTATTGGCCTCATGGTCCTCTGTTGATATGTGGCATGATGGTCAGTCTATTTTATTTTAATTTATTTTGATTTTGTTATCGTTTGGTAGTTCCTTTAACCCTTTTTTGGTGATATTTCACGTCTTTCGGAACTGGTACCTCTGGGGGGGGGGGTACCGATAAATTAATATGTAATTGGCATTATCCTAAATTTTGTATAGTTTTTGTTAATTGGATTTAAATTTCGAAATTATACAAGGGTTTCTGGGCTACTATTTATATCTATTCTTTCTTTTCGTTCGTTTGTTTATTTGGGTTATTTTTATGTTAATTTTCGCTGTACAGTTTTTGCCATACTACTGGCTTATGTTTTATTTTATTTAATTTAAAATATTGGATGTATTTCAGCTTCATATGGAGGAATTGCATGTCGCTGCCTCTAATGAATGCTTAATTATTTATTCACTTTATTATAATTTAACTTATGTTAATATTTAATATAATTCAATGATAGTATATATATATATACATACATACATACAGGGTGATTCACTACCAGTGCGACAAACTTGCAGGAGGTGTAAGGGGCACAAAGACGAATCGGAATCACATAGCATTGGAGGGTCCGAAATGCCTTCATCATGCGGTAATGGATGTTGAATGGGAGGTCGCGTGAACAGCGATCCCGCTGGAAGTCAGCATTTGCGAACCGTTTCTGTTGAAGAAACCAAGTAGCAAAAGTCCTCCGGAGTGGATAATCTGCAGGCTCCAATGATTGGACGCGTTGCAGATGATAGCTCTGATAAAAAAAAAAAAATTCAGTACATAGAATTATTTTCAAATACCACCAATGTCTAAAATATATTGGTTTACCTGTGTGATTGCTTCAACTAGTTGGAGTTTTTGCATAATTTTCAGTCTTGTATTTAGTGGACAAAACTGATTAAGACATATCTTTCCTATGCTTGTTTTGATTATTTGACATTCGCATTCCAGAACAAGCTCAATTCCATGATTGCTAAATTTATCTCAGATTTGAAAGTAATTATGAAGTGTTTGTCTTATTAATATAAAAATTGTATTTTTGTTTGAATTTGGCAATTTAATACATATTTCAAACAGAACTGCGTAGAAAATATGGTGGAAACAAACGTACCAAGCAGCCAAGTGAATTTGATGTTGCTGATGAACACAGGAAGAAACGATCTTCATCATGTGCTTCTTCATCAGAAGTAGCTTTAGGTATGCATTTTGGAATGAATTATTTTCAAACAATTTTCATAGACTATTTCTAATATGGAGCAACAAGAAATTTAGTACATTTGAATAATTCTTAAAATTTATTTTGTGTTTTCTTAAAAGTTTTAAATATTTGTCAATTTAATGTCAGCAATATTTTCACAGTGTGACTGGCGTGAAGTAGTTATAGTGAACTCATGATATGTGTCACCTTGTGGTGTTAACAATCTCTTTGCTTTATTCTAAGCAGTAAAGTTCCAAAAAGTCTCCTCCATAGCCAGGTGGGCAGGAACAGCAGTGCATAGCACATGCTTCTTGATTAGACCGCGTTCGAGCCCATGACACAAATACGGAGGATGCAGAAAGGTCAAGGAATGACCACCGCATATCCCCGGAGCAATATGGCCTTAGTTGCTAATGCTCCTAAAAAAAAAAAAAAATTAAAAAAAAAATAACGACGTATTTCTTAAAAGTGTACTAATCTGTTGTGTGCATCATGTAAGTAGTCATTTCTTAATCTGTATTAATAAATTGTTTTAAAATGTTAGAAAATTTGTTAATTTCAGCTTATTTCTGATTTATTTCCAATCTTTTACTGTATTTCTGAATTTACAGTATTTTTCACTGTTGAAAGTTTATATGACGATTTTTTTCAAGGGAATGATGAATTTTGTTATATGGAGGTCCGACTATACATATTTAGGGGCAGACTGAAAAACAGCACATAACAACACTCCCACACATTTTTCATCTTACTCTCAGATAGATAGGACACAGGTGCCACCTAAATATAACAACTACTAAGACTTTTTTTTTTAAAATACTATAAACATTCATTTGGTTACTGCAGTTTACATAGGTGATCTGACATTCACTCATGTTTGTACAACTTAACTTGCAAGAATGGCTAATTTAATAAAAAAATAAAAATAAATAAAATATATATATATACAGGGTGTCTCAAAAATACACGACATAACTTCAGGAATGAGTTAGTATTAGTATTAGTAACGGCCGTATGGTGCAAGAAAGCCTATGGCTTATGCTGCACCAGCCAAAAAAAAAAAAAAAAAAAAAAAAAATCCGAACAAAACAATGATAAAAACAAAAATTAAATAAATAAATAATAATAATTAATAAATAAATAAAAATAATAAAATGAAATTAAAAATTAAATAAAAAGGAAATTAATCCTATCATCCTATGCGCTTCCCTTACCCGAAAGTACTATCCAGATGACCTTTGAATTTCCCCAAACTGTCGGCCTCTACCACCCATGAAGGCAACTTATTCCAGTAATTTATAACTCGCTGGCTAAAATAAAACTTCCTGCAGTCCAATCTAAACATTTCCCCGCGTAACTTGAATTTATGTCCCCTAGTTCTAGCATCATTTATAATCTTGAAAATTTTGTCCTCATTCATTTTACTGATGCCTCTCAGAGCCTTAAACACCTCAATCAAATCTCCTCTAAGGTGTCTAGTTTCCAAACTCTGCAACCCACATATTCGAAGTCTTTCTTCATAAGGACGCCCTTTTGCCGATCTCACCAGGCGAGTTACCCTTCTTTGCACCCTTTCAAGGAGCTCGATGTCTTTCTTTAGGTGCGGTCTCCATACTTGAACACAGTATTCCAAGTGTGGTCTAACATAGGCCTTATATAATGGGATTATCACGTCCCTATCTCTACTTGCAAAAGTTCGATAGATCATCGATAGGACACCATGGGCCTTCCTTGCAACCTGTTTACAATGCTCAGAGAATTTCATGTCTGACCGTATCGTAACACCCAAGTCCCTTTCCTCCAGTACTGGGTTTAGTTGAACTCCACCAAGTGAATAAGTTATTTTGGGATTACTGTTTCCCAGGTGTAATACCTTACACTTTGTTGGATTAAAGCACAGCTGCCATTTTTCTGACCATTCTTGAAGTCTATCTAGGTCTCTCTGAAGAAGCTCAGCTTGACAGTGATCATTAACTACTCTACCAATTTTAACATCATCTGCAAATTTAGACATCACGCCCTCTATCCCTTCATCAATGTCGTTTATGAAAATTAAAAACAACAGTGGTCCTAATACTGATCCTTGGGGAACCCCACTTCTTACATCAACCCAATCTGAGGAATAGCCATTTATCACAACCCTCTGCCTCCTGCCCTGAAGCCATCCTTCTATCCATCTAAGGATTTTCCCAGTGATTCCAACCTGTTCCAGCTTATAAAGCAACCGCTCATGTGGGACTGAGTCAAAAGCTTTGCTGAAATCTAAATAAACAATGTCGAAATTATTCCCTAAATCCAACTCGTGAGTGACCCTTTCGAAATAGCGAACCAGATTTGTTAAACATGATTTTCCCTTTACAAAACCATGCTGAGTATCCTTGAGAATTTCAATTCTATCCAAATGATCCTGAATTCCACCCTTGATCAATGCCTCCATGATTTTCCCTACTACTGAAGTCAGACTGACAGGTCGATAATTTCCCACTTCACTTTTAGAGCCACCCTTATGTATGGGAGATACATTTGCACTTTTCCAATCCAAGGGAATCTCCCCAGAGTCTAGTGATGCTCGCATAACCAGCCTCAGTGGTTCAATGCACTCGCTTGCCGCCTCTCTCAAGATTATAGGGTATATTCCATCAACTCCAGGAGCCTTACTAGTCTGTAGGCTCGAAAGTTTTTTCATTAAATAATCTTGTGAAATTTCAATATCATTAATTACATATTTTTTAACTTCGCTCCCACAATTTCCCATTGCCACAAAAGGCTTTTCATTTGTAAATATCGATGCAAAATAACTGTTGAGTTCATCTGCAACGGCAGCTGGTGTATTTATTACTATCCCCTTTCCCTTACGTAAAGGTCCGATCTGGTTTGTCCTGCTCTTCTTGGCATTTATATATGTGAAGAATTCTTTATCCCCCCTCTTTGCTCTGTTTGCTAGTGATTTCTCATAAACTGCCTTTGCCTGTCGAACCTTTTCTGTGGCTCTATTACACACCACCTTGTAGCTGTTATAGGCTTCAGTACTTTTTATTGCTCTGTAACGTTTCCATGCCACCTTTTTCTGCTCAAGTAATGTGGCAACTTCACTATTCATCCAACTTGGAACCCTTCTCGTGGAGTATTTTTTTAATGGTATATACGCATTCAAGGCATCTGTGATTAATGTTTTAAAAGCGTACCACAGTTCAATTGTATTCATTCTCTGCGCGATATCTACCCAGTTAATAGAGGCCATGTAGTACCTTAAGGCATCGTAATTTCCTTTTCTGAAATTAAAACCCATTCCTTTGCCTTTTACTTCTGCTACCTCTCTCGTCATCATCCACCGTAGAACTCCGTGATCACTTCCTGCTACTGGTTCCTCTACTGTCAGCCCTGTTATGTCATCTGATTCATGTGTGATGATGAGGTCTAGGATATTCTTTTCTCTAGTACTTTCCCTGACATGTTGATACAAATAACAGTCATCTAGTTGATTTAAAAATTTTTATTGTCTACATACGAGTTCCTCGTATGTAGACAATAAAAATATTTTATATCAACATAGTTCTGGAAATTCTTGGTTTCTGAGTTTTGAAGGTCTGTCTATGACACTTAACCTTATGACACTTCACATCACCTTATAGTAATTGTTCAAAATGTCCACCTTCTTCTGCCTGAATACAGGCCTCACATCGACGTCTCACGGACTCGCGAAGTCGATGCCAAATTCCTGCCATGTTTTGTATTGCCTCACAACCTGCCACAATTCGATTGTGGAGAGTTTCCACATCAGCTACCGGAGTCAAATACACCAATGACTTTAAATGGCCCCACAAGAAGAAATCTAGTGGGTTTAAATCAGTGAGCGTGGAGGCCAGGCAGTTGGTCCACCCACCTACATTAGGAGTCGTAGATCTTGGTCATCCTATGTTGGCAGCACTATGTGTAAAGGTCCCATGTTCACTAAGGCAGCGATGGATACCTTCAAACGTTTTCCTCTCTGGACATCTTCGTTCTGGGAACCTTTCGTGGTACAAACGATGTGCCTCCAGAGCATTGCCGTCCGCAAAACCGTACATAAAGTGTACATAATCTGCTTGCTCCTGATTTGAGTACATGGTCGTAATGGAAAACCACCAGATTCTGTCAGTGCCTTGTGATGAAGGAAAATCACCTACGGGAGATGAGACATTCTGGTTAATAACTCTGGAACCAAGCATTTCCGAAACTATGTTGATATAAAATATTTTTATTGTCTACATATGAGGAACTCATTCCTGAAGTTATGCCTTTTATTTTTGAGACGCTCTGTATAAAGATAAAGGTGCAATGAAATTACGAAAGTCTTATCAAACAGGAATGGGCTATAAGAGTTTATGCTGTTGTTGTTATTTGCTTTTTAGGAGCATTAGCAACTAAGGCCATCTTGCTCCTGGATATGCGGTGGTCATTCCCTGACCTTTCTGCATCCTCTGTATTTGGTGGTGACGGGTTCGAACCCCGATCTAATCAAGAAGCATGCTCTTCATGCACTGCTGCTCCTTCCCACCTGGCTACGGAGGCGCAAGAGTTTATGCAAAATTTATAAAATGTATATAAGACTGGGTTATGGATCTGGGAACTACGGTAGATGCAGAAAGGACCGGCAACCATAACGAATAATAGACAAAAAAGGTAAAAATCAGTATATTTGTGTATATGGTAGGGTTGTTGAGCTGTAAGGTGTAGTAACCATGGAAGAAAATGGAGTGTAAGTAAAAAATCAATTTACCTGAAATAAATATAAAATGAGAAAGGACATTCTCATTCATTCCCCACAGTGTCACTTATTTTTGAGCCGACCGGGCTAGCTGGGTGGGTAAAGTGCCTGCCTAGCAACCTAAAGGTTGCGGGTTCGAATCCCGCCTCGGGCTTGGATCAAAGTACTGCAAAAACCTTGGGGGGTGCATTATGGCCACAGAAGCTGATGCGCCAACAACTACCAAACCAAAACCAACTTATTTGTGATGAATACTTTGTGTTTATATATGAACACAGAGTATATAATTTGGAAATAAATATATATATATTCATCCCTGAACACACACACACACACACACACACACACACACACACACACACACACACACACACACACACACACACACACACACACACACACACACACACACACACACGGTACAACGGTTAGCACTTAAAGGACATTCTTATTCATTCTCCATTTTTCACACACTTATCCTACTCAATACAGTACCCTGAATAGGATAGTACAGTTTCTACCCCCCCCCCCAAAAAAAAAAAAAAAGATTAAATGGACTCATACCACTCAGCACAAGACACATATTGTGAGCCCATATACATGAGTATCCATGTCTGGCGATCTAGATGTGGATATTTGTATTCACTTAATTTGTAATTTATATACTCAGGCATAGAGGAGAGGTGAAATACATGGCAGGGGTTCAGAGGAAGCTGCACTTTATCAGAGCTGATTAGCCATCTGTATTGATCAGCCCACATATACATATTTTCCACCATACTATTTCAAGCTCCCAATTGCATTTGACAATGTGGATGCAAGTGAGAGCTGTAAACCAGCATAGACTGCTATTTATAGTTCTTACTTACACCAAAGTACAAAAACACAAGCAGGAGCTTTCAAACATGGACATGACAGAGCTGCAAAAGAGCATAGACTGCAATACATACTATTGCTCAGTGATCAAATCTCTCAATCTAGACACGATAGAGCACTTTCAAAGATTGTCATTTATACTACCATTCACAGAATATAAACACTAAAATAAACATGCCCTCATAAAAATATTCTCATATATAAAATCATTCTCATACTCCTGAATTTGAACCATTCATTCCATGAAATATACAAAATTATACAGTAATAATACATATTAATGCAGATAAACATGGATATTTTTTTAAACAAATGTGAATATCTAACTTTCACAATTTCACTGGTTTGGAAACATATTCTAACAGGCACTTGAGTTACACTATCAGTACGTGTTGGCACCTCCGTAGCCAGGTGGGCAGGAGCAGCAGTGCGTAGCACACACTTCTTGATTAGACTGGGGTTCGAGCCCGTGACTACCAAATACGGAGGATGCGGAAAGGTTAGGGAATGACCGCCGCATATCCTCGGAGCAATATGGCCTTAGTTGCTAATGCTCCTAAAACCAAATAACAAACATCAGTACATGTCACAATCAGGTAAGCATACTGGGGGGGGGATTGACATGTATGGAGGGACAATAATTATTACTGAAATTCCTGGGTAATATGCATGCATCACGAATAAGTAGCAGAATACATTTTGGCTCCCTAATCCATGTTTCCATTATCTTAGGTTCAGGTTCATTTTAACCTCATGAAATGAACACTGTGGTGATACACTGTCATCATATAGTGTATATTTTAAAGTACTGTATTCATAAATTATATAAAAGTTTATTTTACTATTTCCTGTTATTTAATAGTAATCAAAATAAAAATATTTTGCCTTCACTATGCACTTCAAGTTATTAATCTTTGTATAGACTATTTAGTCCCAAAATTTGAAAATTAAGTTTGCACTTTTTAGTAAATTTTATTTTTCAATTTGTTGGACAGTTATTCACTCAGTCCAACCAAGCATTATTATATGTTACATTTATGAATGTTATGATTTAACTATATATTTAGAATCCCCCCCCTACACACTTTGCCAATCTGTAATGTTTTTCACCACCAGGATCCATGATAGCATGCTGTAGCAATAACTGGAAACACCAATATTTGAGCTGATCTTTCAATCCTACATAACTTTGACTGCTCAATACTTAATTTTTATTCTCATTTATAGGTAAGGCTGATTTATGTACTAGACAATTGCAAAGGGTTCAACTCCATGGGGAGCCCATTTTTGCCAGTAGTATTTGACTTATTAGTGTTTGAAAATAATTGTAACCTAGGGTAGGGCTTGAAAAATTCATTTGCCATTAGCAACTATGAAGTCCAGCCTGGAGACTAGCATTTTACAAGCAGTATAGCGACTGTGGTGTTGAACTGAGAATTTTATTTTAGGATCATTGTAGTCTATTTTCTCTCAAGGATTGGCAGGATTTTTAATAGAAGTACAATATGGTGGGTCCTGATTACAAACACTGAACTATTTACAGCATTTAAAAATGGCCATCCTAGCCAAGTGGTCAAGTGACAAGGTACATATATTTGAGTTTACCATGGTTCAAGACCCTTGTAATTGCTAAATGTGGGAGAATATAAGGACCTTGTATTGTCTTCATCTTGTGTACTCCTCTGACCCGGCGTGGCTGGCTTGGAGTTTAACCAGAAATTTTATTTATCCATTTAGTATTATAATGGCTGAATTATGCAAGGAAGTGAACATTTTCTGTATCAGCCAAAATGTGGGGGGGGGGGGAGATGAGAGAGAAAGAAGTCATTTTTATTGCTCAAGGTTGTCCAATTCTGCTTTAAACTTTACCAAATTCTCTACCTTTGTCGCATGTGGCATGTTCATTCCACTGATCTACATGCTGCTTGAAACTTGGACCTTCAAATTTACTTCCTGATGCTGTTAAGGCAGGATTCTTTGCAAATAAGGTATCAGTAACAAACTGTGCTTGCTAACTAACACAAGAAAGGGTGCAAGAATATTTGCTGATACCGTTGAGGCAGTGTTAGGTGGCCGTAAAACTGCTAGCTTGGGGAGGAGGATTCACTGACTAATATATTAATGGTAGCCACGGGCAGAGGTGAAAGAGATTCTTGCCCTGCATCTATTGGAATGAGCAGCAGCCTGCAAAGTGAGGTATGGGGATTTCAAGTGCTGGTGGGATTCATCATGGAACAAGTAAATACATGGGTTGTGTTAGGGTAACTAAGAGTAAGAATGGGTGTATGTATACCTGCATGTACACCAATGCTAGGAGTATAGTAAATAAATTTGATGAATTTGAAGTGCCGGTGAAGACATTAAAAGCAGATATTGTTGGGATATCAGAGATAGGGTGCCACACAGATATAAACAGTGCAGATTTGGAACTTGGGGAGTACGTGTACAGAAAAGATAGACAGGACAGGAAGCAAGGAGGGGTTATACTGTTAGTTAAAAAACACATAAAATCTAAGGCACTGCATCCAGTTGACAGTGATGGACAATGCAATGTTGAGTTATTGTGGTGTGGTGTGGCATAAGCACTGGGAAAGGAAAAATGAGTAAGTGTATGTGTTATAGGCATAATGAATCTGATGAGTATAATGAGAAATTGTGCAGAGAAATAGAGTGGGCGAGTAAATTGGAATGTCTTATAATGGGGGATTTTAATTTTCCAGATATTGACTGGAACTTGTGGGTTGGTCACTCGCATGCTAGCAAGACTTTTGTGGATTTATTGGATGACTGTTTTTTACAGCAACATGTTCGAGAGGCAACCAGAGAGAAAATACTCTTGATCTGATTATCAGCAGTGATTCTTCATATGTTAAGAAACTTCAGATAAAGGAACCACTGGATGGCAGTGATCAGTGTACTGATGGATTTACTTAAAGATGTAACTACCATCAACGGTAAGGGGAAGGGTTTTTGATTTCGTAAAGGTGACTACAGTGGTCTCAGAGAGCATTTAAACTCTACACAGTGAGATCAACTGATGATGTTATCAACAGTGAATTTTAAATGGGAAGCCTTCAGGGACTTAATCTTGAAGGGTACTAAGCTTTTCATACCAAAGGCGCCTCCATAGCCAGATGGGCAGGAGCAGCAGTGCGTAGCACACGCTTCTTGATGGGACAGAGGTTCAAGCCCGTGCCCACCAAATACGGAGGATGCAGAAAGGTCAGGGAATGACCACTGCATATTCCCAGAGCAATATGGCCTTAGTTGCCAATGCTCCTAAAAAAAAAACCAAATAACAAATAATAATTTTCATACCAACTAAGAAATTCTGTTAGGCCTACATGGATATCAGATGAATTAATGTGGCCTGTGGCAGAGAAGAAAAATGCATGGGGTGCATATAAATTATCAGACAACACAGAAGCCTATGGCAGATATAAGCTAGTCTGTAATCAAGTCACAAAGGAGGTTAGACAGGTGAAGGCAGATTATGAGAAATCTTTGGCAAAGGATGCAAAGAAAAATAGCAAAGTTTTTTACTTATGTAAACTCTAGAAGGAAATGGATGAATGAGATTGGTCCACTTAACATAGATGGTTTGGCTATTGATGATCATGCTCAAGTAGCTGATTAACTGAATGAGTATTTTACATCTACATTCACACATGAGGAATTATTCAAGGAGGGGAATGCCATAAGTTTATCAAACTCTAATAGGGAGCTAAGTGATTTAGTAATAACTGAGAGCAAAGTGGAGGAGAAATTGTTGAAGTTAAACATTAGGAAGGCATCTGAGTGGATGGGATCTGTCCAGTTTTATTAAAGGAGGCAGTAAAGGAAGTAAGCAAACCCTTAGCCATAATTATGAAAGCCTTCTTGGACTCAGGGAGGTCCCCATGAACTGGAGATGTGTATGTGTGTCCCCACTTTGCAAAGGTGGATCAAAGGATGACATGGACAATTACTAACCTGTTAGTCTAACTTCTGTTCCAGGAAAAATAATGGTATTGCTGGTTAAGGAAGCAATGCAGGATCATCTAGACAAGGCTACAGTTATAGTTCAGACACAGCATGGGTTTGTTAAGGGCAAGTCTTGTCTGACAAATTTGATTGGATACTATGATGTGGTCACAAAGGAATTGAATGCAAAGAATAATTTTGATGTCATATACTTGGATTTTAGGAAAGCTTTTGATACTGTGGCACATGGAAGAATACTGTACAAATTGGAGCAGCATGGCATTATGGGCAAGATTTTACAATGGATAATGGGATGGTTGGGGTGGGAGAAGACGGAGAGTGGTTATCAATGGACACTGCTCTTCATGGACTAATGTTATTAGTTGAGTCCTCCAGGGTTTGGCATCAGGCCCATTGTTGTTTTCGGCATTTATCAGTGATATTGATGGTGTGGCAGCGTTGTTAAATACAGTAATGATAGTTTGCTACTGCAACAGGATCTGGAAAAGCAGCTCATGGTGTCTTGTCGATGATATACAGAAATTTTGCTAGCAAAGATAAGGAGCTGATTGTCCCCTTGTGTAAGGCAATGGTCAGGCCACACCTTGAGTACTGTATACAGGTCTGGAGGCTTCATTTTTAGGAAAGATGTAGAGCTGCTGGAATGAGTACAAAGAAGGGCAATGGGATTGGTTGACGGAACACTTTTTTTTTATCTTCTCTGGAGACTAGGCTAGGCACCTGGGAGGTGATCTAATTGAGGTGTATAAGGCCTTGAATGAATTGCGCAAGCTCTATGCTAATGAGATTCTTGCTTAGATTACTCACCTGAGGGGGCATAAATTTGAATTGAGGAAAGACAATTGTAGAATAGATGTGCCAAAATTCACCTTTAACCAGCAGGTGGTTGATAGTTGGAACAAATTTCCATCTGTTGTAATGGTGGGCAGCAGCTTATAAGTTCAAGGTAGAACTAGACACCTTTGGGTTGAAATTGGAAAATGTCTTTTTTTGCTGATGCTATAAGTTTGCTTTCTTGCATTATATGCCCCACTAATGCTAAGTAATTTGTGCAGCTTCCGTACAGTTTGGGAAATCTCGGGTCATGTGTGCTTTATGGTAAAACTTCATTACATTTGTTCTTTAACTTCAAAAATCACATGACAGAAAAATTTCTGTTGTTGTTGGCATGATTTTTTGAGCAATAGCATCTGGGGAATATTGTGTTGTGGAAGAATGTGTTCACAGGCTTATTTGCATGTCGTGTGCGCTGAAAAACCCAGAATAGCTCATAAGGAAAAGCCCTACTCCTGGTGTAGATCTGCAGCTCTTATTAAAGATGTCTAAGAATTCCAATTTCGGAAAAGTTCAAATGCACTCTTTCTGGAAGAGTGACAAGTAGCAAAATAAAACTCTCTATTTGGAACTGACCTTACACTGTAGCCATGTTCCTCTGCCGTATGGATGCTCAGATTTCTTGTTAGCAAACAAGGTCATTTTCAGGTCTAATGAAAGTCCAGAAATTATGTATTTGCAAGTGTTTTTTTGTTTTTAAAGAATACACTAATGTATATAGTATAGGGATAGCAAAAATTTATTTTACTGGATTTTATTTGCATAATACTTCTTGCACAGTCATGAAATGTGTGCAGCAGTTGCAGTCATAGCTAATTGTTTTTGTGCTATGTGCAAAGATTGAATATTTTGCCTCCAAGGAGCATAGAGTGAATTTCATCCTGTACTCTATCTCGGTAATAGTAGGTGGCAGGTTTAAATCAATGTCCACATTCAACAAGTTTGATGTGGAGTAAAGAGGTGGAAGTTCTAAGAACTGTATGTAGCTGAAGGATTGAAATAACATGAAATTTAATAAAAAGTATCTGTATAAAAAAGTGTGTGGTTTCACTTATGTTTTCAGAATATCTGATGATAATTTCAACTCACTGAGATAGTTTTATTAGCATTAGTAGTGGCAAATGATGCAAGAAAGCAAACTTATACAGCATCAGCCAATAAACACCACAATAACAAGACTTCCCATCTCACCTCTCCATTCTCTCTGATAGTTTGTCTAGTTCTTCCTTGAATTTATTTAAGCTATCAACTTCCACAGCAACAGATGGAGGTTTGTTCCAGCAATCAGCCACCTGCTGGCTAAAGGCAAAATTATTGCTCCGTTTCAGAATCAAAAATGTACTGTAGCAAAAGTAAGCCAAGCATCTTTAGCATTTGTGAATAAAATTGGTTAAAAAGTTGTCGTCCATATGGAGACTTTTTAATATAGCTTGCAGCATTCCTAAAAATAACATGCCCTATAAGTGACATTGGGTAGTTTGTTGTACCATTTATCAATTACTTGAACTTACAGTGGATACCAGGCAATCTGCTTTCTTCATCTGTACAGTTTTAAGCTAAGCATATTATAGTAGATGCCAGTGGTGATAATATTTTATTTATTTATTTATTTTTATTTTTTTTCAGCCTCTCAGTAAAGCCATGAAGGGTTATTGAGAATCTTATACTGGCTTAATCTGACTGCATAAAATCATCTATCTTTTTATTTTTCTTTCTTTTCTTTTTTAAGTTTTAAATTTTACTTTAATTCTGGCCCCTGCTTTTTGGAGACGTTTAATTGTGTAATGTATTAACTGTACATCCAAATGCATAAGGGCATAATGAAAAAGTTGTGAGCATTAGCATCATGAAAAGAGTATAACCGAATTATCTTTGCATTGAATTGTTTAATACACTTCCTTTCCATTTTTGGCTTTTAAATAGATTGTCCCGATAAGAGCTGACTGTATGTTGTTTATATTTACCCCAGCGGCTCACATTTGATGAGTATAGGCTTGGAATGCGCAAACCCAGGGTCCTGAGCTGGATATCATCTTTCTTGCTTTCTTGGTGGTTCCCTACTTCTCTCCCCCCCTCCCCCCAGGTTAATGCAGAAAATTTTTTTTTGGCTGGTGCAGCATAAGCCTCAGGCCTCCTTGTGCCATATAGCTAATAATAATAATATGGTGCAAGGAGGCCTGAGGCTTATGCTGCACCAGCCAAAAAAAAAAAAAATTCCTGAGTTACCCTGAGAGAGAGAGAGAGAGAGAGAGAGAGAGAGAGAGAGAGAGAGAGAGAGAGAGAGAGAGAGAGAGAGAGAGAGAGAGAGAGAGAGAAGTAGAAGGGAATCAGCAAGAAATCCAGCTTGGGGCCCTGGGTGTGTGCCAAGCCCATACTCAACAGATGTGTATGGCTAATAATAATAATAATAATATGGCATTAAGTTCCTTCAGCTAGTGCTTCTCAGTGGTAAGATTGCTGAAGAAGGTTGTTCTTGGTGTTGATATAAGATTGAAAATAATTATTGACATATATAAAAAATAACTGTTCTTGGGAAATGGGGAATAAAATTTTGCTGAAAAAGGTGTACATTTAGATATCCAAGAATTCACATTCTTGAAACAAGATACAATTTCAAGTAACTTGCTGATAACTATTTATCTTGTAATTAAAGCATGACTTTCATTATGTTTAGAGAAAGATAAGTTAATGTTTGATATGGTAAAAAACATAATGAAGTCAGTTCAGAATGTTAAAAATTTTATGTGAGAACATTTACATCTACTTTGCTTTCTGATTAAACAATTATTTTGTATATTCACATGTACTGTGTATATTAATATATCCTCATTGGTGCCGTTACGCTTGTGAGTGTTGTGGAAGCCTGTGCTGATTGGTAACAAGTGTTTTGGTTAGGAGAACAGAAAAAACCAGTGTGGAGTGAATGAATTGATGTGGATGGTAGATATGAACTTTGATGTAAATTGTGATAGTTATTAATTTTATGAATGAAAGCACTACGATTCTTTTTTCTAGATACATAAAAAAATCAGTTCTTCTAATGACGAAGAAACTGTAGTTCATTTTAGTGCTTATCTTGAGTCATATTATGTTAATTATAGACTTATTAAAGTTAGAAGTCAATACACAAATTCTGAATCCAGAATTTGTGCATTGAGAACAGTTGTATGCCTTTTTCCTCAGTTGGGGAATGTTCAGATTATTATATCTAGTAATGTGTCAAAGATCAGAGAAAGGAGATAATTCAGTATTTAACTATAAAGAATCCACTTGGAATATCAGGTGGGGTGACTTCATCTTCATATCGATAATCAGGACGAGAATTGGAGACAATGCCAATACTCTATAAAGTGGATTTACCCAAGACTAAATATTTGTTAAGTTGACTGTTCTCTGAGAACAGAGAGGCTGTATACAACCATAAGGTAGTATTATGATATCTTTGAATGAATGAATGATTGTTGTCTGTATGTTACAGTTACTATATGCTTTCTTTCAATTATATGTTCTTGTTAGATTTGTCATTGTACATATCTATAAAAGTAATCTGTATGGGGGGGTCCTCCTTTCAGTTACTATGATATAAGGCATTTAAGCTTGTATCTTGATATGCTCTAAAATGTAGTTCTTGGGATCCTGGTATTATTTAAATGTTCCTACAGTACATTATCTTTAAATAACTCTTAATTCATTCTTTTGAGAAAATGTAATAATTAGCCTTTAAACACATAAAGGGCTGGTCTGTTTAATATATGAATCAGTTTATGCAGAAAACCCAAGCTGTACAGTTGCTAAAATTTAAACCTTTGTTGTTAAGGCCTCAAGTGTATTTAGAGGGAACATAGAACGTTTGCAGTATTGTTTCTAATAACTTTCTTTTTTTTTTAAGACACATTTGTAAATGCATATACGTGCCAATTAAAGTTATATATTTTTCTGAGAGCCATTCATCCATATCTGACAGCCCTGTTCCCAATGAAAAAGATTATCACAAAAAAAATTATTTGGCTGTTTCGTACACATTATCAAACCACTCCAAATTTTGCTAAAACTAGACAAATAGAAAACTGACATTATTTTTTTAAATGTATCTCGGCTTTTATTCATTAATTTTCGCAATACATGTTTATATGCTTAATAAAAATAATTTTTATATTTTAATAAATACAAATAAGTTACAGAAAAATAGTAATTAAAAAAACAAATTCAATGCATGGGTTATCTGATGAGTTCACGATTATGGCAATTTTTTGTCATTAAAAATTTCTTTCAGTGATATAGTATTGAATATAAGTTTAATACTATATCAAAGTAGTGTTCAATCAGTTGAAAACAGTGCCATTTTGGTTCATCAAAACTTTTCAGTGTTTTTCATTTAGCATTAAAATCTTCGAATATCTTTTATATCCTTATATGTATTGAATTAATCATGAGTGCAAAAATATCAGGTAATAGTTTTTGTCCAATTGTTGCAAACAACAAAAAGCTTAATTTAGAAGTTAGATTACATGTTTACAGGCAAATTAAATTTCACTCAGCACAAACAAAAGAAATTTGTAATGCTCTGAATTTGGCTGCATTCATGAAAAATAAATTGAAGAATACTGAAAAAATAAGTTCATATGGAAGTTTGTAACTTCATTAAGTGCTGAAAGACTGCCGTACTGTGATTGAACATAATGTATAGCATTATGTGCCTGTAACTTTTGGTCAACCAGTATATCACTTAATTTTGAACCACTAATAAAAGTTTTCATCTTAGGTTAAGTTAGATTAAGATAAGCTTAATTAATTTCATTTTTCTCTCAATTATTTATGTATTATTTTGTTTGTTATATTATTACTAACTTGGAACCTGTTATAAAATGAAGAAAATAACAGTAAATGACCCTGGAGATGAATCAGATTTTCTTTTAGCAGTTCTTACCATAATTTGGTTATAAGGAATTGCTGACTGCATTTATTTATTAAACTAGGTAGGCCCAGCCAGCTTTTCTAGCAACCCTGCCATCTATTTATAGTACTGTACAAATAATATTCATACATAGTTTATACTACCACTATACAGCCATTAGTGGCAGTAAAAACTGTGTCACTAGTTAAAGAAGTATTGCAGGATCATCTAGACAAGACTGCAGTAATAATTCAGACACATTATGGGTTTGTTAAGGGAAGTCTTGTCTGACTAGTCTGATTGGATACTGTGATGTGGTTACAAAGGAACTGGGTGCAAAAAATAATTTTGATATTGTATACAGTAATACCCCGACTTACGCTACCCCGACTTACGCGAACTCGGAGTTACGCGGTTCTTGATTTTTTCGTTTGGCAACGCTGCCGCCCACTATCTTCAAGGTCGTTTTTCATATGTTATCGATATACGGTGTGACGGCGGAGAATGAGAGCGAAAGATGAACAAAATTCAACTTTGCTGCTTTTATGTTTTTTATATCAGTGAAGGGGAAACACATTTCACCATAATAACGTAAAAACCAACACAATTCCAGCTATCGGTATAATTGCAAATGCAATTAGATCGAGTTTACTACCAGTTTATAACAGATTTCACTAGCAGAAACGCAACTGGATTTTTATTGTTTTATGGTAGTAACCCCTAGAAATGTGAGGTGTTAATAGTGTATCTCTGCCTTTATGGTGTTGTTTATTCAGTTGCTACGTGCGCGCAGCTTTGTTTATGTGTATCAAGCGTGCCTCCTCGTTTTGTAATTGTGCTTTATTCCCTAAAAATGAGTAAAATACTTAATTAAAAGGTGTGAAAAGGAAGCGTCCTGGTGAAGACACTGCAGATTCAGAGAGAAAAAAAAAAGCAATATCGATAAACAGAGGCGGACTGGATCAAAAATTCTTACCCGGGAAAATTTATAGTGGCCTCATACTATGGTTTATGGCCAAAATCACACTGGCCCACCGAGGTTTCCCCGGTAAGGCTTATGGCCAGTCCGCCTCTGTCGATAGAGAAAAAATATGAAATTGTGAAACGCTTTGAGCGAAATGAAAGACCATGTGATATTGCACGTGCTACAGACCTAAATGAAGCAACGGCGAAAAGCACATGACAATTGCAAACTTGAGAGGTTGAAAATTGAAAAGGGCTCAATTGTAAAGGGCTTAAAAATTTTAGAAAACATAGACTCCAACGAAGAACGCGTTATAGCTACAAAGCAAGGAATAAAAAAATTATTAGCTTGCTACGAAGAAATTCTGCGTGAAAAAAAGAACGCGCTGTGTCGTCAGACGAATTTGTGAGATTTTATGAAGCCATCGACATCGAAATAACTTTTTTACGTAAGTCATTTGTTTTTTTTAATACATATTTTGTATTAATATGTATAAAGAACTGCAATTTTATTAATATTTTTCTTCTAAACTAGTGTTTTTGTTAGTCCTTGGTCCCAATTAAGCAACATTTATATGTATTTATATGCAAAGTTGTACCCCGACTTACGCGAATTCGACTTACGCGATTTTCGTCGGACCCACCTATCGCGTAACTTCGGGGTATTACTGTACTTTGATTTCAGGGATGTTTATGATGCTGTTGCTACAATGGATAAAAGGGTGGTTGAGTGGGAGAAGACAGATAGTGGTAATCAATGGTCACTGCTCTTTGTGGACTTATGTTATTAGTGAACTAAGGATTAGAAAATATGGGCAGATGGGCTGAGAAGTGGCAACTGAAGTTTAACATTGGCAAATCAGAGCAAGTCATGGGGTCTTGTCAGTGATATACAGGAATTTTGCTAGTAGGAAAAAGGAGGCGATTATCCCTCTGTATCAAGCAGTTATCATGCCACGCTTGAGTACTGTGTACAGGTCTAGACGCCTCATTTTAGCATGGATGTAGAGTTGCTAGAACGAGCACAGAGATTGGCAAAGGGATGTTCTTACCAAGAAAGGTTTAAGTTCTGCAAATTGCAGCATTTGGGGACTAGGCACCTATGAGGTGATCTGATTGAGGTGTATAAGACCTTGAATGGGTTGAGCAGGTTTAATGCTGATGGCATTCTTCCTCTTGCACAGATTACGAACCTGAAGGGCATAAATTCAAATTGAGAAAAGACAGTTGTAGAATACATGTTCAGAAATTTGCCTTTAGCCAGCATGTAGTTGATTGCTGGAACAAACTTCCATCTGTTGTGGAAGTTGATAGCTTAAGTAAATTCAAGGAAGAACTGGATAAACATTTTAGAGCAAATGGATATGCGAAATGTTTTTTTTTTTTTTTTGCTGATGCTGTATAAGCCTGCTTTCTTGCATCATATGCCTCTGCTAATACTAACAAATAAGTTATGTTCTAACAACAGAAATAAGATGAGATATGCCATATGTTAAGTAAATCAGTTCAAGGTAGTTAGTCAGCAAAGCACATTGTCCTCTAAAGTGAGGACCACCAGACTAGAATTCTACACCGTACCTGTGAGCCAGCACCTCCATAAATGCATGCAGTTCAAGCACTCACTTCCATCCTATTGGTCTGAAGAAATCTAGGTACCCAACAAAATTGTGACTGCCATAACCATTCTGCAACTAAGAAAGATCCTAGCTTGTGTACATTTCTCAGATATGGCCACTATCTCCAACCATCAGCCGTGCCAGGAAGCATAACCCTCCATATTTTCTCCAAAACGAGCCCAGACAGTTATCATTATCCACTTCTGTGAAATACATTTAATTCCATGACAAAACTGAACACACACACACTAAAGCACAGCTGGTCGACAAGGGGTCGTATGTGCCGACCTCTCCACACAAGATGAGGAACGGTGATGAAGTAACATTGCTTATCTTTAAAGCTGTATGCACATTGTAGGCTTTGGATTGCATAACTGAGCCATTGCCTGTTTGGTGCTGTACTGCTGATTGATTTCTAGGTAAACAACACCTTGGTATGGAAGCAAGTATGCTATTATAAATTGACAAATTGCAGAATTTCACTTTTTGAGGAATCGAAGTAAACCCAAAAACATAATATCCAACATTCCATAAACTTTTCATCTGATGAAGAAGATAAACAAATCATTTGGTTTTGAAAAGTGAGTGACAATGTATATTTAGGGGAAATATGGAAAATTAATACCAATAAATATATTAATATTAATTCATGGTTTTCTAACCTTAAGCATGCACCTTTGATTCAAGTTTAGGATTTTATACTCGGTGTATAAGTCGATGTTAAAACTTTAGACAATTTTTTAGTGCCTGAAAGATCAATTTATACACCAGAATATAGATATTTTAATTTTCCTTCAAAGTTGTTTCTATACAGGCATGCCCTGAATAAATGGCTTTTTACAGATTACAGGAGGCTTTTTGTATATTTGCTTATTAATATATATATATTTTAAATAAAGCGTAAATATTTTCTTATTATGCAAAAAGCATCATGAAACCACTAATTGTGATGTGTTTTCCAAATAGTGGACAGTGCCTTTTTTTTATTTATTTATTTATTATTATTTTATTTTTCTCAATCATAGAGAAGATAATTGATTACCAGCAGGTTGCATTTTCCAGTTATATTAATGTCAGGTCATATTAGGCATTGCAACCTACTATTGAGGCATTTCAGATTTTGACAAAAATTATCTAATTATTCATTGCTGCACAGTGCAAAACATGGAACTTCTAATGCTCTTACTTTACAAACATTGAGGCAAATTGGTTATGTAAAGTGAAATACATGAATACTTGTGATTCACACAGCTATTACATCAGTGGTACTTCATCTAGAAAGGTGGGGGATAGGCCTGTAGGACTGAATATTCAGTTTGCAGTCCAGCATAAATGTGTTAATAACAAAGCATTCAAATATAATAGTGGAACCAGGCAGTGTGTGAAATTGAGGATACAATGCCTGCATTTCACTGTTACTGGTAGTTAAAAAAGATCTGAGTACAGTAGAGCATAATTGTTTGGAGAATAGGTGAAGTGCCAAATTTTAAATGTGAGCTAATGATGCAAGTTTTGTCTTGATGTGCCAAATTTGAAATCACTACACTGTATAAATCAGATGCGTCCCCCAGGTCTATCAGTGCCCAGTGCCAGGTTTTTTAGTGCACTTTCTCAGACTTCAAATTACAGCAAATTGGGGAATTTTGCACCCCCTAAATTTTGGCATCCTGTTCAGGGGAACCACTCGATCGTGCCTTAAGCTGACATTAGATATGTATAGGTTACTGCAATAAAAACAGGAAATAATATGTTGTATGTTTCATCTTAAGTTTATCAAAAAGCTGAAAATATTCTGGTTTATGTAATTTGCTCACGCATGATTCTATTCACGAGGAGAAATAACCTGACAGTTGTTGGTGTGCCAGGCAGAATGGAATGTTGGATGATGCCCTAGAATTGATTTCCTGTGGAAGAGTAGGCCAATTTCTGAGCAGGATATCATTTTTAAAATAGTTTTGACAATATGAAACGAATTTCAATACTTATTAATTATGTATACAGGTTTAGAAATAAAAAAGAGAAATTTACCTTTTTTTTTTTTTTAGTGAAAACCCCAAGCACAAGAGGTATTTAGAACCTATAGTACTTAGTACCGTGCATGGGTTGAAGGTTCAGAAGATCAAAGAAGATATTTTTTTGACATTAGACTTGAATTTCTGTGTTGATTGTAATTTTCAGGAAATACGTATGAAGAAAGGTTATTCCAAAAAATGGAAGTTGGATGGATAAATGAGGAAGAAAAGGTTGGTTCTGTGAGTTTGAAGTTGTACAGTAAGAAGATGACTGGTTGCAGCAAATGTTCGGGTTGCTTTGGAAGGTAAACTGCAACCATTATCAACCCACTGCAGGATGGAAGCCTCCTCAACAATTCATGCTGAGGGAAATGGACCATAATCTGCAATGCTGGTCTAGTGCGGGTTGGCAGGTCGACAGTGTTTAGCAGTCAGGGGTTTGAACCCCGGTTTAATCAAAGAGCGTATGCTACAGCACTCCCACTCTTAACCACTCGGCTATGGAAGAGTGGGAATTATAGAAGTTAATTCAGAAGAACAGTGCCCGTCGAAGTATCTATAGAAAAAGCATGTAGCAGAAATAGAATGTCTGTGGGACAGAGACTGGAGAGACTCTGTTAGAGATGACATTAAATAACCTAACTGCCCTCTTCTGAATGGAATCCAGAAGTCAGAGGGAGGTTTTGGGGACAACGTCCCAGATGTGGAAACAATATTCCATGTTAGGGTGGATTTGTATAAAGTGAACAGCTGTTTAGAAGGAAAGTAGTAGTAGTAGTAGTAGTGGCATGTGATGCAAGAAGGCAAGTGTATGAGCTTATGCAGCATCGGCCAAAAAAAAAAAAAAAAAAATCATACCATTCCCTCCAAATGCCTGTCCAGTTCCTCCTTAAATTTATTCAACCTATCAACTTCCATAACGACAGATGGAAGTTTGTTCCAGCAATTAACCACCCGCTGGCTAAAGGCAAATTTCCGCACATCTATTCTACATCCGTCTTTTCTTAATTTGAATTTATGCCCCCTTAGGTTCGTAATCTGAACAAGTGGAAGGATCCCATCAGAATTCAGCGTGCTCAACCCATTCAAGGCCTTATACACCTCAATCAGATCACCGCGCAGGTGCCTAGTCTCCAGCCACTGCAATTTGCAGAACTTAAGCCTCTCTTGGTAAGAGGATCCCTTCATTCCCCTCACCAATCTTATTGCCCTTCTCTGTACACGCTCAAGCAAATTGACATCCTTCCTAAAATGAGGCCTCCAGACCTGTACGCAGTACTCAAGGCGTGGCCTGACCATTGCCTTATACACAGGGACAATCACCTCCTTTTCCCTGTTAGCAAAATTCCTATATATCATTGACAAAAACCCCATGACCTGCCCTGGCAGCCTGTCTGCATTGCTCAGAAAACTTCATATCTGACTGCACAATTACTCCCATGTCTTTTTCATTTTCTACCACCTTAAGCGTAGTACCATACGGTTGGTACGTTTTTCTGGAGTTACTTCTACCCATATGCAGTACTTTGCATTTGTTAAGGTAAAACTTCAGTTGCCACTTCTTAGCCCATCTGCCCAAATTATCTAGATCCTGTTGCAGTAGCACACTGCTATTACTGTCATTAACAACCCTGCCAACTTTGTATCATCTGCAAACTTTGACATTAAGCCTGATATACCTTCATCAATATCATTGATAAATATACAAAATAACAGTGGACCTAACACCGAACCCTGTGGGACTCCACTAATAACATTAGTCCACGAAGAGCACCCATTGATTACCACCCTCTGTCTTCTCCCACTTAACCATCCTTTTATCCATTGTAGCAACTTACCCTTAATACCATTCTGCTCCAATTTGTACAATAGTCTTCCATGCGCAACGGTGTCAAAAGCTTTCCTGAAATCCAAATATATGATATAAAAATTATTTTTTGCATCCAGTTCCTTTGTAACCACATCATAATATCCTATCAAATTTGTCAGACAAGACTTTCCCTTAACAAACCCATGCTGTGTCTGAATTATTGCTGTAGTCTTGTCTAGATGATCCTGCAATGCATCTTTAACCAGTGACTCCATTATTTTACCTGGAACAGAAGTTAAACTAACTGGTCTGTAATTACTCGTGTCACCCTTCGATCCCCCCTTTGTGAATTGGGGATATATTTTCACATCTCCAGTCCGTGGGAACCTCCCCTGAGTCCAAGGATGCTCTCATAATTATGGCTAAGTGTTTGCTTAGTTGCTTTGCTGCCTCTTTTAATACAACTGAATAGATCCCATCCACCCCAGGTGCTTTTCTTATGTTTATCTTCAACAATTTCTCCTCCACTTTGCTCTCAGTTATTACAAAATTATTAAGTATCCTGCTACAATTTGATAACCTGCCATTTTCAAACCTTAATAATTCCTCATGTGTGAATGTAGATGCAAAATACTCATTCAATTTGTTTGCTATCTGAGCAGGATCATCAACAGTCGAACCATCGATGTCAAGCGAACCAATCAGATTCATCCCCTTCCTTTTAGAGTTTATATAAGTAAAGAAATCCGTGCTGTTTTTCTTAGCATCTTTTGCCAAGGATTTCTCGTAATCTGCCTTCGCCTGCATAACCTCCTTTGTGACCTGATTACAGACCAGCTTATGTCTGCCATAGGCTTCTGAGTCACTTGAAAATTTATATGCATCCCATGCATCTATCTTCTCTGTTACGAGTCTCGTTTGTTCATCAGATAACCATTTATGCCTAAACTTTGAACAGTATTTCTTAATAGGTATGAAACGTTTAGTAGCATCCATGATTAATTCCTTGAATGCTTCCCACTTAGAATTTACTGTTGGTAACTTCGTCAGTTGATCCCACTGTACAGAATTTAAAAACTGTAGGAGACCACTGTACTCACCTTTACGGAAGCAAAAACACTTTCCTTTACCCCTGATGGTAATTAAATCTTTAAGTAAATCCCACATCAGTACACTGTGATCACTGCCACCTAGTGGTTCCTTTATCTGCAAATTCTTAATACAAGAATGATCACTGCTGATAACCAGATCAAGAGTATTACTTTCTCTGGTTGCCTCTCGAACATGCTGCTGCAGAAAACAATCATCCAATAAATCCACAAAAGTCTGACTAGTGTGTGAGTAACCAACCCACAAGTTCCAGTCAATATCTGGGAAGTTAAAATCTCCCATTATAAGACATTCTGATTTACTAGCCCACTCTATTTCTCTGTACAATTGTTCATTGTACTCATTCGAGTCATTAGGCCTATAACACACTCCTACTGTTATTTTTGTTTTCGCAGTGCTTATGTCACACCAAACTGACTCAACAGTGCACTGTTCATCTATATCAACTGGATGCACTTCTTTTGATTTTATGTTTTTCTTTATTAACAGCATAACACCTCCTCCCTTTCTATCCTTTCTGTACACATTGTACTCCCCAAATTCCAGTTCAGCATTCCTTATATCTGTGTGACACCACATCTCTGCTATCCCAACAATATTCGCCTTTGATGTCTTGACCAACATTACAAATTCATCAAATTTATTTACTATACTTCTAGCATTGGTATACATGCTCCTATTCCTACTTACCCTAACACCTCCCATATACCCACCTATTTCGGGATGACTGCCATCCGTCCCTGAAACTCCCAACACGCCACGCTCCAGGTCGCTACTTATTCTAATAGAAGTTGTGCAAGAATCACCTTCACTTCTGCCTATGGCTACTGTTAAACTATTAGTCCTTGTATCTCCCCAAGCTATCAGTTTTCCGACCCACCTAACACTGCCTCGATAGCATCAGCAAATATTCTTGCACCCTTTCTATTTAAGTGTATCCCATCCTTATAGAAGCAGTCTCTCCTGTTAACAAGTACAGTCCAGGCTGAAAAAAATTCTACCCCTTGAGCCTTGCACATTCTTTCCAGGGCCGAATTGATCGACAAGGCTCTCATCATATACTCCCTTCTATCGTGTCTGGGCAGAATTGCAGACACTTGCAAATTCAACCCTAATTCTCGGCTTTTGTTCAACAGTGACCTGTACTTGTTAAGTAATTCTGCCGGTCTCCTACTCCTAATATCATTAGTGCCAGCGTGTACAACTATATCACCTTTTGTTCCCTTAAAAGATGATATCCACTGTACAACGTCATCAACCTTTGCCCCTGGCAGACATACCCTTGTCCTATTCCACCTATCCTTTTTACAAAGCATGTTTCCCGTTTCCTTGACAATAGAGTCACCAAGAACTACTAGTCCTGTGGGACCAGTGCATTCTGCCTTGGGGGTTGCCGCTGTGTTGCGCGATGACCAAGTTCAAGCTCTGGCATTGATGTGGGCAGCTGAGAGCCAGATGGACCCCTCAATTTAGATCTTTCGAGGGCATCCACCCTGTCCTTCAAACTCTCATATAGGCCTATAACAATGCTGAGTTGTTGCCTGATTTCCTTACATCGTGCGTACACACAAAGACGTCCCCCATGGCAATATGTTCCTTTCCAGAGAGTTCAGCAAACATTTCACAAATCACACATTTTTTTTAGGCTCTGATGCGTTGGAGAATCTCCGCCTTCAGTTCTCCCCCGAGTCACAGCACTCCTGCCACTTTGTGCCGTTGCTTTGCTGCTCTAGTTTGGGGCATGATACTTTAAATTAATAAAATCAATAAATGAAATTAATTAAATGTCAATACTACGCTATCTAATAGAAACAGTAAAGCGTATTACTCTATAAATTATACGTTAGAACTAACTAACTACCACAATTAAAAATTTGAATTCCCTACCACTATATACAAAAACAATGGCTGCCAGATTCAAATGAAATAATGGTTTTACGTATATTAAGTATTACGTATATCCACAAAAACTGTTTATCTAAATTAAAATAAAAATAACCAGCGTAACTATAACTATAAGACTACGTGTTAAGTTCAATATAAAATAACAATTATGTAAATAAAAAGGCAAATACTTATCGTTTTTTTTCGGAGCCTGTAACTCGCAACTGTAATTTTTAAAGAGAGTCAGCGCCCTCTCAATGTAATGCCGAGAGCGAAAGAGAAAACCCAATTTTTTTTCAGATGCAGAGCAAAGCTTCTCAAACTGGAAGGTGGAATGTAATATGCTATCATTAGCAAAACTATGGATAGGATTTTCAGTCAATGGAAGAAGGCTGTTAATATATAAGAGGAAAGGAGTGGAAGAAAGAACTGAACCTTGGGGATCACCAGCATTAGGCAACCTGTCTGCACCGCTCAGAGAACTTCATATCTGACTGCACAATTACCCACAGGTATTTTCATTTTCCATTACCCTGAGTGTAGTACCACAGTTGGGACATAATCTGGAATTACTGCTACCCACATTTGTCAATGTGAAACTTCAATTGCCATTTCTCAGCACATCTATGTAATTTTTCTATATCTTGTTTTTTTTTTTTTATGTAAACCCCAAACACGAGAGGTATTATTAGAACCTATGGTACTTAGTACTGTGCTTGGGTTAGAGGTTGAGAAGACGAAAGAAGATATTTGTCGACATTGGACTTGAACTTCTGTAGACTGTAATTTTCAGGAAATACGTATGAAGGAAGGTTGTTCCAGAAAACGGCAGTTGAATGAATAAACGAGGAAGATGAAAGGTTGGTTCTGTGAGTTTGAAGTTGGACAGTAAAAGGCTGTTGGCTGGTGGTGGCACGTGTTCGGACTGTTTTGAAAGAGAGAGTGGGAATTATAGAAGCCAGTTCAGAAGAACAATGCCCAGGGAAGTATCTGTAGAATAGGCATGCAGCAGAAACAGTACGTCTATGGGAGAGCGAGTGAAGAGACTCTGTTAGAGACAAATCATTAATTAACCTAACTGCCCTCTTCTGAATGGAATCAAGAAGCCTGAGAGAGGTTTTGGGGGAACCACCCCAGTGTGGGAACAATATTCCATGGCAGGGCAGATTTGCGATTTATACAGACTGAGCAGCTGTTTGGAAGAAAAGTAAAGGTGAGAGCGAAAGAGAAAACGAAGTTTTTTCGATGCAGAGGAAGCAATATTTGTAATGTGCTTGTGCCAAGAGAGATTAGAAGTCAGAGTAATCCCCAAAAGAGATATATCATTTTGCCTAGAAATTGGAGATAAGCATAGGAGCAGAAGAATCCTTTTTGCGAGATATAAGACAAGACTGAGTTTTAGAAGGGTTGAAATCAACTAAGTTGTCTTTTCTCCACTGGAGAATTACCTGAAGATCGGCATTTAAGGAATTGGTAGCAGATTTTCGAGAAATTGATGCTGATTGAGCAGGATAAGGTTTCTCAGAATGGAAAGTGGAATGCAATATGCCATCATCGGCAAAACTATGGATAGGATTTCCAGTCAATGGAAGAAGGTAATATACAAGAGGAAAAGAGTGAGAATAAGAACTGAACCTTGGGAGACACCAGCATTAGTGGAGAAGTTAAAAGACAGAGAGCCATCTACCATCACCCTCAGTGAGCGATCAGAGAGAAAACTGGATAACCAATTACTAAAAACAGTTGGCAAACCATAAGATGGAAGCTGGTTTAGAAGACCTTTATGCCAAACACGATCGAAAGTCTTTGAGATGTTAAGAGCAACTACTTGTGTTTCATCGAACCTTTCCATTGAATTAGTCCATAAATAGGTAACATAAGCCAGAATATCACCAGTGGATCAACACTGACGGAATCCATACTGGCGATTGTTGATCAGACGGAAGGTTTCTAGGTAGTTTAAAATTTGGCAGTTAACTGATTTCTCCATTACTTTAGAAAGAGTAGAAGTAATTGCAATGGGATGATAATGGAATGTGAGGGATTTGTCACCCTTTTTAGGAACTGGCTGGATATGAGCAAATTTCCAAGCAGAAGGAAAAACACCTTTGGAATAAGAAAGTGAAAAAAGGTGGCACTGAGTAAGTTCAGGAGCACAGGTTTTGAGAACAAGTGGAGAAATACCATCAGGACCTGGAGCTTTCTTAGCATCAAGATTCGTCAAAATCCTTCTGACATCCTTTTGACGGAAGACCACAGGAGGCATTGAATGGAGAGTGTTGGGAATGGTGGGAGGTGTTTTACCAAGATCGTTAATGCAGGAGTTGAAAGAAAAATGAGATGCTAGAAGGTCAGCTTTATCCTTGGCTGAAGTGACAACAGAACCATCTGGTTTGGACAGAGGTGGGAGCAGAGATGGGCAAAAGTTGTGGCCAATAGCTTTGGCAAGAGACCAGAATGCTCGGCTACCATTAGGGCAAAAAGCAAGTTTTCTACTCTTAGCCTGTTCAAACTCTAGTTTGGACTGATTAACTGCTTTACAATTGTTGTGAGCTTTGGTGTAGGCAGAAAATGAAACTGAAGAATTAGAAACAAGCCAATTACGATATGTAGCATTCTTCTCTTGAACAGCCTTAGTACATTTATCAGAAAACCAAGGTTTAGATAAAGGAGAAGATTTTAAAGTGGAGTGTGGGATAAAGGATTCCATTCCTGCAAGAATAATTTCACTGACACGATCTGAGCAAACGTTGGCATTAGAAGTTTTGAAACAGTAATCCGACCAAGGAAAAGAAGAAAAGAAGTCTCGCGGGTCATCCCATTTTGCATTCTTGTAATGCCAAACAATATGAGGTTGGGAATAGCCATGAGATAAAGGTTCCATTGGAGAAGAGACAATCACCAAGTTGTGATCTGAAGTGCCTAAAGGACCTCTCACTTTGACCGTGTACTTAAGATTGTTTGTGTGAAAAAGATCAAGTGTATTGGATGTATGATTAGGATTGTCCGGTATTCTTGTAGGTAAACGAACAATCTGTGCAAGATCGTTAGTAATTGCAAAAGCCTCAGCATCTCGACCAGCTGGGTCGGTGGGACTAGAAAATGGAAGCCAGCTGGAGTTGTGAACATTAAAATCACCAAGGAAAATTACCTCACTGTTAGGAAAGTTGGACTGGAGAAAGTCAAGTTGCAAAGAGAGGAAGTCAAAGAGTTCCAAGTGATTAGGGGAATTTGGAGAACGGTAGAGACAACAGATGAATTTGGCACAATGAGGTAGAGAGATTTTAAGCCAGAGAAGATCAAAGAGAGGAGATTCCAAATTGCCAAGTCTCTGACAGGAAATATCAGAACGGACATATGCACAAGTACAACCTTTGAGGTGAAGGGAATCATACAGCGAATAATTTGGGTATCTGAGATGAGCAGTAGTTGAATCAACCGATAACTGAGATTCTGTCAGAAAAAGTACATGGGGTTTGGCAGACTGCAAGTGGAAATGGACATGGTTGAGATTAGAATTGAGACCACGTATATTTGTGAAATGAATTAGGTAGTGCTTGGGAGGTTTAGATCTTTTCGCAGGTAAGCTTACTCTATTAGCTTGACAATTCATGGTGTATTCAATAGTAAAAAAAGTGGGTGGGACATGCTGAATGAAGTAATGAAATTTTTGGATACAGCGTACATATGGTAAGAATATACCCAGATCCTTGACATGACGTGGCCTCGACAATGCTCCCCGCATACACACTACTCAGACTCCATCCAGTCACTATCTGGCAGAGTAGAGGTAGCAAGATTATACACTTGCTGATCCAGAAGCCTCCTAGAGAGTTACCAATAGGTTCGGTCCTGTGTACTAACTACTGTTCGGCCTGCGAACACAGTTTTAGAGCTGTACCCTCGAAATGTAAGGAATAATGGATCTCGCCACGATGTTCTTCATAACCTCAAAAGTCATCAATCATAATGTATGATGGAGGAGATAGGGAAGGGTTGAGCGGAACTTAGCTCTCGAGACTAAACATGGGTTCTACCACTTCAAGCCTCCAATAAGCAAAGTGGTGGTATTTGACCGGTTGATGTGTCATCTACCACCTAGTACTGCCTGGTAACATAGAGGGGCGGCATTCCTCCATGTGGTGTGGGCACCACACCTCGACCCCTGCTTACATTGGTTCACACCTGGGTGGTCACCCACCATGTACTTGTGCTTGGAGGTTATACCCAGGATTACTAACAGTCCCACCATCGTGAAGGTGCGAGCAGAGGATTTTGCTCTCATAGACTGTCCGAACTTTGCCGAACTTGGGTCCACTCGACTTGAGTGTCACCCGAATATCAGTTCCATCAGCGTTTTAGACTCCCAGGTAGCAAGTACAGCTTGTCTGGCATACCTGGGAGAATGTCTGTCACAACCTCAAGAACCAAGCAGCATACCATGATTACTGAAATTAATCACCCTGCTAACCTTTGTGTCATCTGCAAAGTTTGACATTAAGCATGATATACCTTTTATCAGTATCATTGATAAATATACAAAACAACAGTGGGCCCAACAATGAGTTCTGTGGAACTCCACTAATAACATTAGTTCACCAAGAGCAGTATCCATTGATCTACTGCTCTGTCTTCTTCCACTTAACCATCTTTTTATCCATAGCAGCAACTTGCCACTAATGCCAAACTGGCATTAGTGGCAAGAGGTATTACTATAAACTCTGTTTTTGTAACTTAGAATCGTCCGCTGTATTAAAGCAAGTTTTTGCCATACTGAATTTACACATTATACAGTGAACTAACAGTGGTATTGAGATGCATTCTTTATGTGCTGCATTTCGTAATGGACAGACAGCTATTATTTCGGTTTTGCTGTTTTACAGAGGTAGCTTTCTATAATTAACGGTTTACTTGCAAAGTTACATTCACACATATCGAATCTGCAGGGACCTCCCCCCAAATCCAAGGATGCTGTCATAAGTCACGGCTAAGGGTTTGCTTATCTCCTTTGTTGTCTCCCTTAATATTATTGAATAGATCCACCCTAGGTGTGCCTTTCGTATGTTTAACTTCAACAATTTCTCTTTCACTTTCTTCTTAGTTATTACAAGATCATTTAGAGTTCCATGGTAGAGTTTGATAAACTCTACCATGTCCTGGTGCAGTAGCACACTGCCATTACTGTCATTAACAACCCTGCCAACCTTTGTATCATCTGCAAACTTCGACACTAAGCCTGATATACCTTCGTCAGTATCATTGATAAATATACAAAACAACGGAGGCATATATCATCTGCAAACAACAAAACAAATATTATCTGCAAACTTCGACACTAAGCCTGATATACCTTCATCAATAACATTGATAAATATTATTATTATTATTAGCTATATGGTGCAAGGAAGCCTGAGGCTTATGCTGCACCAGCCAAAAAAAAAAAAAATTCCCCAGTTACCCTGAGAGAGAGAGAGAGAGAGAGAGAGAGAGAGAGAGAGAGAGAGAGAGAGAGAGAGAGAGAGAAAGTAAAAGGGAATCACCAAGAAAGGGAAGAATAATGATATCTAGCTCAGGACCCTGGGTGTGCCAAACCCATACTCACCAGATGTGAGCCCCTGGGGTTATACAAAACAACAGAGGACCCAACACCGAACCCTGTGCGACTCCACTAATAACATTAGTCCACGAAGAGCAGCACCCATTAATTACCACCCTCTGTCTTCTGTGTTACCTTTAATGCCATACCTCTCCAGTTTGTACAGCAGTTTTTCATGTGCAACAGTTTCAAAATTTTCCTGAAATCCAAGTATATGATATCAAAATTATTTTTTGCATCCAGTTCCTTTGTAACCACATCATAATATCCTATCAGATTTGTCAGACCACACTTTCCCTTAACAAACCCATGCTGTATAATTTTATGCAGCATGGATTTGCTGAATATATACAAAATGTATATATTCAATATATACATTTTGAAAGTGTTTTAATTCAACAGCATCTGCACTGAATTAAATCTCTGCTCAGGCAAATTGTTTTTATGTGTGCAGATTGCCTTGGAACCCTGTAGTTAATATGCCAAAAACACTTATGTGGCAGAAGTAATACACAAGTATTACTGAATTAAGTAATGAATATATAAATGTACAGGATGTCATACCATAAAGATAGAAAAAGGGAATTGTTATTTTAGAAAAAATTAATATTTAGAGGCATATATATTTATATATGTATGCCATTCACTTTTTACCTAGGGGTTTAATGGTTTCAAATCCATTAAAATTTCATGAAATCAAATCCATTCAAATAATAAAAAAAAAATAAATAAAAAAATATATATATATATATTATACCACCTCTCCAGGAGTCTAGATAATATCCAGAAACTCATCTATGGTGGCATTGATATTCAAGATATTCTGGCTGGCTCTACTGTTTCATGATTGGTTAGAAAAATAAGATGGATAATAAGAAGGAAATGAAAGAAAACTAAATTTTAACAGATTTGAAACCATATAATAGTGTAAAAAATAAAATCTTAAAATTAGAGTAATTTTTCAATATATATCCCTGTCTTTCATAATGATATCCCTATTACAGTTTAACAGAGAAAGATGGAATCACAGAAAAAAAAAAAAGAAAAGAAAGGAAAAAAAGGGGGAAAAAAGTGGTTTCTTTTTAAATCAATGAAGTGAAGAAAAACAAGAAAACATTAATCAAGATGAAAATAGCAAGCCCATAAAGCAAGGAGATACCAAAATGACAGGACAGAGGACACCAAAATACTCCAAGAAGAATGCACAAAAACAGCATAAAGATGTTAGAGAGGGTGAGACAGAATGAGAATTATGAAAATGAACAAGGTAAGAAGCAGACCTTAACCATCAGCAAATAATTTAAAAAAAAAAAAAAAAAACAACAACAAACAGTAATATAATTTAATGAGCAGTAATATTCTATCAGATATGGGATATTTTAAAGATGAAATTAAAACTAATGGCTTCAGGCAGGTTTGTTGTTACTTCTACATCATGCAAATCAGATCAGATAAAAAGGACCATGCTGAAAGGCTCCAGCAAGAACTAGACAATTATGTGAATACTATTGCACTGCTCATTAATATGATCAGATTGAACAATTTGGTTATAAAGTTTTATAATTTAGATTTTGACTTATTTTCAATGAACTTTATTGGTTATTTTCTGCCAAAAGTGTCAGCAATGTTTTAGGGATTGGATGTTAGGAAGGCCTTTTAAAAAAGAATTTAAGATTTACCTATAGCTAGAGTGCTACTACACATGAAATATGATCTGCCTGGTAATGTCAGAATTGGAATGAAACTACTGAGAGAGAGGGGGGTATGCTTATAATTTATACAAACTGTAGTATCATTTTGAAAAATTGAATTGTAATGGTGATTTATTGCAAAACTGCTAACAAATAACCCACTGGCATTTAGCAGTCATTAAGAACAACTAGGAAATGGAAAATATATATTTTTTTTGCTACAAGTGGAATTTCTTGGAAAACATGTTGATATTATGACTAAAGTTATTAGTGTGCTGAAAAGTTAAAGATAACAGTTGCAAAATTCCAAACAAAATAATTTAGTGTCTTAGATAAAAATAATAGCTGAAATCGATTTGTCTTTATTTTATTCCTGCTTAGTACCCAATTACATTGCAGATTATACTACAAAATGTATGACGGATCAAATATATATTTTTTCAGGAGAATGCATTCAACTGGCAATTGCTCTATACATTCCAGTACTAGTCATTGCTTAACATATCCGTGCTACAGCAAGCAGGGAGAGTAGAGACACAAGTTATTTTGGAAAACATGGAAGACTGATATTTTTAGTCTTTATATACAGGTCAGCTCATGAATATGTACAGACATAATAAACTGATACAGAATAGTTCAAGATGCTGATGTGCTATAAAACTGACAAGAGTAAAAATCATGCTGTGACATTACTGCATTGGATGCATTCCTGAAAAGTACTGTGGTTGACAAGACTGAGATCCCAAAGAAAAAGGAGAGTTGGTGGACAAACAATATGTTGATAATATGTATGAAAGGACATAGTTGACATCATTTTCCATTTATACAAACATGAAGGAATATGTGGTGGGGAGAGTGATAAGAAAACAGTGGTGGATTGACACATGCACAAAAATGTTTATTCTCCCATGTTGCATATTTATTTGATACCGCAAAACATGGTAAACTTCAAACATTATGAAAACAAGCCCAAAATATGCCTTGAAAATGTGTGAATGCTGGTCAAAAACACAAAATTCTACAGAGGCATCCATGTGCAATATTTTATTTATATATATATGTGTGTGTGTGTAGTACTGAGAGGGTAGATTGCAGTGATTCTCAAACTGCGTGTGCTACAATTTAACCTATCAACTTCCACGACAGATGGAAGTTTGTTCCAGCAATTAACCACCCGCTGGCTAAAGGCAAATTTCTGCACATCTGTAGAATAGATGTGCAGAAATTTGCCTTTAGCCAGTGGGTGGTTAATTGCTGGAACAAACTTCCATCTGTCCTTGTGGAAGTTGATAGGTTAAATAAATTTGAGGAACTGGACAAACATTTAGAGGGAATGGTTGTGTGAATTTTTTTTTTTATTTATTTATTTTTATTTTTTGGCTGACGCTGCATAAGCTCATACGCTTGCTTTCTTGCATCACATGCACTACTACTACAATCTTTTCTGCAAGGTTAAGGTAAACAGGGTTCACCGGCAGTTGCCCTTTAGGCATGCCACTGAATGATTTATAGCATTTTTTTTTTTTTTTTTTTTAACTCAAAGTATTTTGAACTTGTTTTGTAAAGCTTTCAAGATTTACCATTCTTCACAGCATCAGATGAATGTGACCTGAGAGGATACCTGATGTTTTGTGCATTAGTAGGTATACCACATACCAGCTTCATGTTCTTATCATTTTTATTTGTATTGGCAACCTTATCATTGTTTTTTTGTTTGTATAAATGGAAAGTACAAAAGTTTGGGTGCCATTATGGTAGAGCCTGGTCAAGCGTGAAGAGGTAAAGACCAAACAGTCCAGCACATGACAACACAGCGAAACAAATGGCCCTCGGTCCTCGGCGGCTTCCACTCCCCCTCTTACAGCAGCGAGAGGATCAGGGTGGAAGCAGAGGATGCTAAGAATCTCTGGGTATGACGAGGTTGCCATGCATGCAAACTGAACTTTGCCTGTTACAACGTAAGATTGCTCATCTGTGTAGGTAGGATATTAGAGCTGGAAAAGGAATTATAAAATGTGAATTGGAATTCATTGGTTTGTCTGAAACAACGAGAAGAAACGAATCACTTAAGTTTATCAAGTGGAAATCTGCTATACACCAATGGAAACAGTGAAAGGAGGGAAGGTGGAGTTGGCTTTCTGGTCCATAAAGATATAAACAAACATTTTGGAATTCAAAAGTACATCACCAAAGGTGTCAGGACTACTTCTCAGGATTTCTAAGAGGTACAATATAAAGGTTATAATAATTTATGCACCAACGTTGAAATCTTTGGTAAAGGATGCAAAGAAAAATAGCAAAGAGTTCTTTACTTATGTAAACTCTAGAAGGAAAGGGATGGATCAGATTGGACTACTTAACATGGATGGGTTGACTATTGATGATCATGCTCAGGTAGCTGATAAACTGAATGAGTATTTTACATCTACATTCACACATGAGGAGTTATTCAATGAGGGGAGTGCCAGAAGTTTATCAAAATCTTAACAGGGAGCTAAGTGATTTTGTAATAACTGAGAGCAAAGTGGAGGAGAAATTGTTGAAGTTAAACATAAAAAAGGCACCTGGAGTGGACGGGATCTATCCAGTTATATTAAAGGAGGCAGCAAAGGAAGTAAGCAAATCCTTAGCCATAATTATGAGCGCTTCCTTGGACTCAGAGGAGGTCCTCATGGACTGGAGGTGTGCAAATGTATCACCGATTCACAAAGGGGGTTCAAAAAATGACTCAAGTAACTACAGACCTGTTAGTTTAACTTGTGTTCCGGGGAAAATAATGGAATCACTAGTTAAAGAGGCATTGCCGGATCATCTAAACAAAACTGCAGTAATAGTTAAGACACAGCATGGGTTTGTTAAAGGAAAGTCTTGTCTGACCGATTTGATTGGATACTGTGATGTGGTCACAAAGGAACTGAATGGCAAAAATAATTTTGATATAATATACTTGGATTTCAGTAAAGCTTTTGATACTGTTGCACATGAAAAACTGCTGTACAAATTGGAGAGGTATGGCATTTAAGGTAAGTTGCTACAATGGATAAAAGGATGGTTGAGTGAGAAACAACAGAGTGGTAATCAATCGACACTGCTCTTCATGGACAAATGTTATTAGTGGAGTTCCTCAGGGTTTGGTGTTGGGCCCATTGTTGTTTTGTGTATTTATCTATTTATTTATTTATTTATTTATTTGTGTAATATTGATGAAGGTATATCAGGTTTAATGTCCAAGTTTGCAGAATACAAAGGTTGGCAGGATTGTTAACGACAATAAAGACAGTAGCAACTCCAACTGGATCTAGATAAGTTAGGCAAATGGGTTGAGAAGTGGCAACCGAAGTTTAACATTGACAAAAATGCAAAGTACTGTATACAGGCAGGTCTCACTTTACAAGTTTTTGTTTTGTTTTTTCAAGTATCAACAAATCGAAAATATGAACAATAATTGCAAAAAATGTATGTTAAACATTCATACCGCATTTAAAACCACTCGTGTAGCTATACAATACAGTGTACCCTGCTTTATGATATTAATCCGTTACCATCGTATCGCGAAAATTTTGTAATGTGAACCCACTAACACATTGTTTTTTGGTAATTCATTCCACGACCTCAGAAGTTCAAATTTTTGCTATATAACTCCCTAAAAGGTCATTTTTATAGTATAAATTGTATTAATTACCAATTCAAACCATTAAACGCACTACAATTTCGTAGTTATCATATGTTATAAGAACCAATTTTGAATGGCTTGGTGATATTTTTCTAAAGCACATTTCTGGAAGTCATGACCAGAACAATAAACACAATTTGCACTTTCCAGTTTATTGGCCTTTTCTGTTAGTGCAAGCAATTATAAACAGGTAGCAAACTCGATGTTATTGCATTTGAAAATACCGATAGCTGGAATTGTGTGGGTTTTTATGTTATTATAGTGAAATGTGTTTGCCCTTTACTGAAATCTTCAGTTGTATAAAAAATAAACTTTCAGAATCTTCTCTTTATTCCCTTTTTTTTTTTTAAGGTTCATAAATTTGTTACTCCGCGCAAATCGTGTTAGTTGCAATTTGTGCGTTTATGCATGCTATTGAAATTTATAAAGAAAAGAGAAGATTATCTTGGAAATAAACGCCTGTTGAAGCATTTCTGAAGAAGACAACCCCTTGTGCAACAAACCAATGAGTGCCGAGCCAATAATGAGTGAATAACGAGTGTGCATTTAGTCGATGATGATGAAGAATAAACATTCTTTAACATTTGTAGGTCATAAATAATTTCTCTATTATTATAATTTGTTTGATTTTACAGGCTGTTTTCATTTCTTTGGATAAATCAATCATTGTTTAAACATAAACTAATTAGCTAACTAATTTCATTGTTGATAACGTAACCCCTATTTTTAACATTGTCTATGGGAAATAAATTCTCGCTTTGAGTTTTCGCTTTATGAGCGCCCTCTAGGAACGAATTAACTTGTATAAGTCGAGAACTACCTGCACATGGATAGCAATAACTGAAGAGAAATGTACAAACTGTGTGGTACTACACTCAGGGAAGCGGAAAGTGAAAAAGACCTTGTGTGGTCAAATATGAAGTTTTCAGAGCAGTGCAGATGGGCTGCCTGGGCAGGTCATTGAGTCTTGTCAAGGATATGTAGGAATTTTGCTAGCAGGGATAGGGAGGTGATTATCCTGTTATACAAGGCAATGGTCAGGCCACACCTAGAGTACTATGTACAGGTTTGGAGGTCTCGTTTTAGGAAGGATGTAGAGTTGCTAGAAAGAGTACAAAGAAGGGCAACAAGATTGGTGAGGGGAACAGAGGGGTGCTCTTACCCAGAACGGCTTAAGTTCTGCAAATTGCAGCGCCTGGAGAGTAGGCACCTGCGAGGTGATCTGATTAAGATGTATAAGGCCTTGAATGGGTTGAGCAAGCTGAATGCTGATGGGATTCTTCCTCTTGCTCAGATTAAGAACCTGAGGGGGCACAGTTTCAAATTGAGGAAAAACAGTTGTAGAAAAGATGTGCAGAAATTTACCTTTAGCCAGTAGGTAGTTGATTGGTGGAACAGACTTCCATCTTTTGTTGTGGAAGTTGATAGCCTCAATAAATTTAAGGCTGAGCTGGACAGGCATTTGGAACAAATGGAGGAGTGAAATGAGAGGTTTTTGGGTGATGCTGCATGAGCTTGCTTTCTTGCATCGTATGCCTCTACTAATGCTAATGAATCTCATGAGCTGTGGTAGCAGCCTATCTGCACTGCTTGGAGAATTTCATCTCAAACTGTATTATTATCTCTAGGCTTTTTTCTTTACCACTGTCGTGAGTGTGGTCTTTGGTGTATTAATTTGGTATATTATTATGAGATTTGAGGTTTGACATTAAGTGCAGTGTATTATTAATGTCAGTGGCGTCTCGTGACTGATGTTTGGGGGTGTTACGTCTTAAAGTCACATTAAATTGCCTTGATTATAAGACATGTAGTCATACACAGTAATAATAATAATCAAGTTAAAAATACTACAAAACATTAACTAGACATTTACCATTAACAGACTTGAACTTTTATTTAAAATCAAAATCCATTCTTTTGTTTTTATTTGTTGAAAATAGATTAACTTTTTCATTCAAGTTTGGTGCACTGATGACCAAGCTTTTCTCTATTGAAAGCATTGCTTGAACATTTAGCCCTTCCTGATTCGTAATTCTTAAAAATGTTTTTATTCTTTTTAATGTCGAATGGCAGCGTTCGGGGTCTGAAGTAGTCATTGGAATGGTCAAAAGAACTTGTTTTGTAAGTTCACCAAGAACTTCAGCTAGATTATTTTCTGAGATAAATTTCAGCAAGTCAGTTAATTTGCAATAATTGTGTAGATCATGTCTGCTATAGAAAACTTATAATTCCCTAAGAAGTTTTTTGCTTTCAATCATGGGATATGCCTCAGTAGTTTCCTGTACCTCTTCCATGGGTAATTTGATACGAAAAATAAAGTTCTCCTTGTTAAACAATTTACCAGCAATTAATTACTTTGTAAAAGAGTATATCTCACCTACGTCAACACTTATATAGTCTCCTATTTCCTTCGCTTCAGTCATAGTGTTTTTGAAGGATTTTCACAGTATATTGAATTCCTGATTTTTAGAATGGCATTCTTAAAGTTTCCTATATATACAGGTATTTTGACTGCCTCAATTCTCAAGATTGCATTTGATTATAAATGACTTCCATGTGAGGCATTATCTGATGGAAAAGTTCTAACCAGAACTCGAATTTTTCATTACTCAAGATATGCAAATTTCCAGTTGCTTCTGAAATCGTCTTATCTGCATTTGCTGTCGCTTGTAGTTCCTCCATGCACTTTTTTAGGATTCAAAGTTTTCATAAATGCGTATATTGAAGTTCCATCTTGTAGGGGAAGGTTGGGCAACACAGCAAAATGTTGGTATCGGCATGAGGTTCGAAAAGGATATTCTTGAATTTCGGGTACTACTTGCTGCATCTCATCATCAGATTCAGTTGGCGTGCATAGCAGTGAATAAAATGTGCATTTTTGTACACTTTTATTTTATCCTGAACTCCCCCTTTCATCACAGTTGTGCCATCAAATGTCTGAGCAACCAGTTTTTGAGTATTTCCTTCGAGGATTGTGTCTAGAATGCACTTCGATATTCCGTCTGCTGTTTGGTTTTCCAGAGTGAAAAAACCCCAGAAATGCTCAAAAAATGTCTCCGTTCAGTTCACATCTCAGAGCAGTTACCATTTGTATGTTCTGATACATCTGTTGTGTCATCAGTCATGACAGCTACGAATGAAGCTTCTTTAATTTCTCTTTTTATTTCATCCCTGCATATTTGCAGAAAACAGTCAAAAATATCATTCTGAATAGTTTTTGAAATGCCTTTAAATGCTGCATTACTTTCTAAATGGTTCTTTAAATTGGAATCTAATGTACAGGTGAAATTTATTAACCCTCTGAATACTCCTGGATTTTTAGAATCGTCTTTTTCGTCATGTCCACGTAAAGGAATTTCAAACTGTCCACAAAATTCACTGCACTCTATTATTTTAGATAATATCCTACGATTCTTGATAAATTTTCTGTTATGTTTGCAGATCGAAAGTCTGTAGGCCTCATTAAGCTGTTCTTTAATATTTACTCTTCCTAAAAGCGATAGTGAAATCACATTATCAATATGTTTCTTCGAACTCATGTTTTAGGGTTTTTTCTTTCATTCTGTTTGTTTGTGAAGTCACTTTTTGTCCGCGTTAAGTCACCTCCATACAGTAAACATGGAAAACAAAACAATGCATTTTTAACTTCATAACCACAAATCCAACTTTTCCTTTGGTACCATTCAGTTTTAAAACTTTGAATATATTTATTATTATTACTTATTCCCCGCTGAGAAATTTGAATCTGTTGTGTGGGGTGGCCTTCTTTTTTAATCACATTTTTTTCTTGGAGAGATAATTGTGAAAAAAGTTGCTGATGTTGCACTGTTGTGCGATTTACTTCATGGGGAAGCATGGAGGCCATGATCAAATAAAATTTCACAGAATCATATGTCTTAGAAATAATGTTTTACTTACACATCGCCTCATAGCTTACCAAGTTCAAGCTCAATTCGCAGTTAAGCTGTAATCACATAATTACGCTGTTGAATATTGAGTATTGACTTAACACTGATATTATTTAGTTACTTAATGGGAATTCGGGCAAATAACAAAAAGACACCCATTGTGGTTAGCGATGAAATCTGCACTGTGCACTTTACAATGATTGGTTCATTCCACCTAATAAAATGTATGTTGGCAAGTTGCCAATATGCTGGTTTCCAGTAGTAACCAACTACCAGATATTCACTTTGGTTAATACCAGATATTCACTTCTGCAAAATGTGTCTACCTGGTGCACAGCGAGGCCTACGGTTAATTAAACTTGAAAGTTGGAAATGATTTCGTGTTTTTATTCGTTTATTATTGAAATGATAACTGGAAATAGAGGATACACATACTATATGGAGGTCCTGTTAATAAAAATATTGATTGCGTTGCATTGTTCTTCACGTTCACTGTATATCTAGATTTAAATAGCTGGGTGTGCCACAGTGCCTATGGACGAGCTGCCCCTGATCAATGTTAAACGTCAATTGCTATTTCTGGCCCACCTACCTAGTTTCTGTAGGTCTTGTTGCAGTAACATGCCCTGATTCTTGTCATTAACTGCCTGTTTTAATTTACAGTACTTTATAGTACCAGTTGGTGATGGGAGCTTGATGTCATTGCCAATTGATGTTATAAATAGGGAGTCTCAGTTTTTATAAAATATAACAGCCCTTACAGTGGTTGCATAGTGCACTATGAAACCATTCAGATGTAACTCTTTTATTCTTGTCTACTGCATTTCAGGCACTTTTCCAGAAACACCTAGAATAAATTAAGTGTTAAAAATGGTATGGAGCGGTTTTCTTGAATAGTCTTAAATATCTAGGATAAGTCATTGATTGCTTTATTATTATTATTATTATTAGCCATATGGTACAAGGAAGCATGAGGCTTATGCTGCACCATCCAAAAAAAAAAAAAAAAAAAATCCCAAGTTACCCTGAGAGAGAGAGAGAGAGAGAGAAGAAGAATGATGATATCCAGCCTCAAGACCCTGGGTGTGCCGAGCCCCTTGTGGGGATTTAGTTGCTATATGTCTGTAAGGTGGAATATTTTTTCAAACAAGTGTATATATAACATTGAGTCTATTTTCACTTAATATTATGTGTAGATTACATTTTCAGATCTTGACAATGCCCTTGAAAAAATTTTAAATGTTATATTGATTTTAACTTTTTTTTTTTGAGGCACCCAACCAGAGATCCGTGGTCAACATCTTTCCTTCATGTAGCACTTGCACACAATAATGAATAAAATGGATAGTTTTTGGAAATATGTTTCAGTGGTAGTTCATCCATTTGGGATGGCAGGTTAAGTCACGTGAACCACAGCAAATGGTTATTACTGCAGTAACCTAAGTTGTGACAAATTCAGTTAATAATTAATTCATTTTAGTAGAGAAGTTTTCTAAAGGCAGGGCAAGGTCATTCACTAATTAGTTAGAAATTCTGTGAAGCATGCATGCTACAATTCCACTCCTACTCGTCGACAACTGTTGGTCTAAGAAACACATGCTTACATTAACAGTCAATACTGTGAATTATGTAGTTAAAGGTATGTGGAATGAGAAAGAGAGGAGGGGCAGTTAATGAATGACATTCAATCCTCTGTAGAATTTCTCTGCACTATAGATGTTCATGCTGCAAAACTGCAACAGTATATGCAAAAAACTATCTTCCCCATCCAGTAGAACTGCCTTGTTGTCTCTAGAAAGTTATCTGTGGCATAGATTAGATAATTCAAATGATCTTATTCAAAGTTAGTATTTTTTAGTTTCAAATGAGGTTTATTGTGTGAAATAATGAAGGGGGAAAGTACTTACTTATAGATTCCAATATAAATTTCTGTTTTATGTTGTTATTTTAATTTTTGATTGTATCTCTTCGATATGTGTGTATTTAATTTTTTTTAATCTTTTGTAAAAAAAAAAAAAAAAAAAGATTAAAAAATAGAGGCTAAAAAAAAGTATACTTAAATCTTGATTGGTAGTGGATCCCAATGGTTGCGTTTCACTGTTTTTAATGACTCTTATACACAACTGTACTTTTTTTGTGACAATTTGTTAACATCTCTGTACATACAGCATATTTTCCCACAGTAAATCCAATGGAAGTAATTGATTATTGCTGTTTTTTTGAACTGTTTCTTTCACATAGCCAGGACTAGATCTTTGTGAATTGATGCAATTTTTAAAAGAATTGCTTTTTTTTTATTTAATGGCTGTGATTCACAAAAAATGTGGGGGGGGGGGGGGAGAACTGCTTGCAATTTTTTCAGAATGTTTGCACATTCTTGAGAAATACGAGGGTTGAGGTGGATGCCTATATTTTAATCGGATCAGTGTGACTAGCAGTTAAAAAAATATTAAAAAATAGAGGCTAAAAAAACTAACAGTTCTGTGGAACAGTGCCAAAATAAACTAAATAGGAAATAGGTTACAACAGCTGACTTAGTTTTTTGATGAACTCTTATTTTCAGTTATCAGTTACTTATTAAAAGCTATGTCAGCCATGTCCATTGCATATACAAAGCCTGTATGTGCTTTGGACCCCATAAGTAAAGGAAAATTTAACTTAAAGGCTGTGTTTAAAGTAACTATTAAATTGTTTTTGTAATTTTTATTTGCTTATATGTGGGGGAAAAATTCCTTTCACAAATTTTGTGTTTCATATTTAGTTTCAATTAAGAAACAACAGGAAAGGCGTCGCAGTTTGTCTGCAGGATCTAGTGAAAGTTCCAAGCCTGGCTCACCAGTACCTTCTCCTTCTTCACTTATTGATGGTGGAATTTCATTAAATAATTATTCAGGTAAGAAACAATTCTGTTTCATTTTCTGAGTTATTATACTTGTTCTCATGCAGTGCTAATTAGCTAGTTAGTGAAAATTGTTTCTGGTTGAGAATGTAACCTTTTAAAGATCAGGAAGAAACTATATTTATTATGAAATTCTAAAATAAAATTTTAATATAGAGGTATAATGTTAAAACATGATGAAATCCTGTGTAGGTCAGGAGAGTGTTTAAAAATTTTGGATCTCAAAGGGGACCACAATGCATCATAGTTATCCAACCATGCTAGATACAGGACTGAAATTCTACACAAACATTATATATACAGGATGGCCAAAAGTAGAGCTGGCCAGTATTTTTCAACCTTCAAGATGCTGTTTGAGTTCTCTACTGTACAGGTTTCCTGGGATACAGACATGGTCTTTTATATAACCTGTGGGCAAACAATTAGTGGGGAATAAATCTATTATGGTGGTCACTCAGAGGTGGCACTATGTCCATTCCACTTGTTTGGCAATTTTTCATTTAGGCATTTGCATTACAATGGCTAAGTGGTGCAAGGAAGTAGTCTTTTTCAGCATCTATCAAAGGGGGGGGGATTCTTAAATGGGCAACACTTAGCTTCCTTCCCCCTCACCAGTCGCGTTGCCCTTCTATGACCCTTTCCTTCCTTTCTTCAAATATGGTCTCGCCAATCCCGAACCGCTTTGCCAATTTTCAGATATGTGCAACCAATCCTCTCATTTTTAAGCAAAATGGGTTCTGGACGTAGTAGTAGAGGTGTGTGGTGCAAGAAAACAAGCATATGAGCTTATGTAGCATCATCCAAAAAAAAAAAAAAAAAAAAAAAAAATTCATACATCCATTCCCTCTAAACGTTTGTCCAGTTCCTCCTTGAATTTATTTAAGCTATCAACTTCCGCAACAACAGATGGATGTTTGTTCCAGCAATAAACTACCCACTGGCTAAAGACAAATTTCTGCACATCTATTCTGCAACTGCCTTTCTTCAATTTGAATTTATGCCTCCTCAGGTTTGTAATCTGAGCAAGCGGAAGAATCCCATCAGAATTCAGCGTGCTCAACTAATTCAAGGCCTAATACACAATCAGATCACTTCACAGGTGCCTAGTCTCTAACCACTGCAATTTGCAGAGTTTGAGCCTTTCTCGGTAAGAGCACTCTTTTGTTCCCCTCACCAATCTTGTTGCTTTTCTCTGTACATGCTCAAGAAAAGCTACATCTTTCCTAAAATGAGGCCTCCAGACCTGTATGCAGTACTCAAGGTGTGGCCTGACCATTGCCTTATACAAAGGGATAATTATCTTTTCCCTACTAGCAAAATTCCTGTATATCTTTGATGATACCCCATGACCTGCCCTGGAAGCTTGTCTGCATTGCTCAGAAAACTTCATATATGACTGCACAATTACTCCTAGGTCCTTTTCATTTTCTACCACCATAAGTATAGTTCCACACAGTTGGTACGTTTCTCTGGAGTTACTTCTATCCATGTGCAGTACTTTGTATTTGTCAGTGTTAAACTTCAGTTGCCACTTCTCGGCCCATCTGCCTAACTAACTTTTCTAGATCCTGGTGCAGTAGCACATTGCCAATTACTGTCATGAATAACCCTACCAACCTTTGTATCATCTGCATACTTGGACATTAAGCCTTATATGCCTTCAATCATTGTCATTTATCAATGACAATGATTGAATGATTTATCAATATCATTGATAAATATACAAAACAACAGCTGACTGGGCTAGCCAGGTGGGTAAAGTGCCTGCCTGGCAACCCATAGGTCACAGATTCGAATTCCGGCTCGGGCTTGGATCACAGTGAAATGCAAAAACCTTGGGAGGTGCATTATGGCCACAGAAACTGATGTGCCAACAACTAACAAAAAAGAAAAAAAAAAAAAAAAAAAGCAGGCCCAACACCAAATCCTGAGGGATTCCACTAATAACATTATTCCACGAAGAGCAGCATCCATTGATTACCACTCTCTGTCTTCTTCCACTCAGCCACCCTTTTATCCAGTGTAGCAACTTGCCCGTAATACCATACTGTTCCAGTTTTACAGAAGTGTTCCATGCGCAACAGTATCAAAAGCTTTCCTGAAATCGAAGTATATGATATCAAAATTATTTTTTTGCATCCAGTTCCTTTGTAATCGAATCATAAATCCAATAAAATTTGTCAGACAAGGTGTTCTCCTTAACAAACCCATGCTGTGTCTGAATTATTACTGCAGTCTTGTTTAGATGATCCTACATGCTTTTTTAACCAGTGACTCCATTATTTTTCCTGGAACAGAAGTTAAACTAACAGGTGTGTAATTACTTGGGTCACTTTTTGATCCCCCTTTGTGAATTGGGGATACATTTGCACATCATCAGTCCATGGGGACTTCTTAGTCCAAGAATGCTCTCATAGTTATGGCTGAGGGTTTGCTTACTTTCTTTAGCCAGGTGGGCTGGAGCAGCAATGCGTAGCACACACTTCTTGATTAGACTGGGGTTCGAGCCCGTGACCACCAAATACGGAGGGTGTGGAAAGATCAGGGAATGACCACTTCATATCCCCAGAGCAATATGGCCTTAGTTGCAAATGCTCCTAAAAACCAAATAGCAAAGCTTATTTCCTTTGCTGCCTCCTTTATTATAACTAGATATATCCCATCCACCCCAGGTGCCTTTCCTCTATTTAACTTCAACGATTTCTCCTCTACTTTGTTCTCAGTTATTACAAAATCATTAAGCTCCCTATTAGAGTGTAATAAACTTCTGCTTCTCTACAGAATTCCTCATGTGTGAATGTAGATGCAAAATACTCATTGTTTGTTAACTATCTGAGCAGGATGATCAACAGTTGAACCATTGATATCGAGTGAACCAATCTGATTCATCCCCTTCCTTCTAGAGTTTATATAAGTAAAGAAGTGCTTGCTGTTTTTCTTAGCATCCTTTGCCAACGATTTCTCGCAATCTGCCTTCACTTGCCTAATCTCCTTTGTGACTTTATTACAGGCTAGCTTATATCTGCCATAGGCTTCTGTGTCGCTTGATAATTGATATGTATCCCATGCATTTTCCTTCTCTGCCACGAGTCTCATTAATTTATCTGATATTTAGGCCTAAACCTTGAACAGTATTTCTTAATCGTTATGAAAAGCCTAGTACAGTGTTTCTCAACCCATATGCTACAAATATGCTTCAGGTTTGCTGTGGAAAATGCAAATAAAAATATTAATAAATCCAAGTTTTATAATAAAAATTAATTCAAATAAAAAAATTGGTTTATTTATGCTGCACCAATCCCAGCCTCTTCCAGCGGTCAATGTGATGTCACATTTTGATTCCTAGTATTACATCTGTTCAGTTTTAATCCTTTATTCACCTTTTGATTCTTAGCATCTGTTCACCTTTATTCAGCCATTTTTATCATTTGAGAAACTTTCCTGGGCACCCTGCAGTTGTGTAAGTGGAACTTGTAAACAGCATAGTAAGAAATTTCCTTTGTGTTTTAAAAGTACTGTTTGTGTTTTTATACCTCTAAAATGTCATATTCAGTTAATTCGTATAGAACAGGTATCAATTAACTGTATTAATAGATTCTAGAAGTACTTAGATGTTTTTAGATATTATTAGCGATGTATAAATAATTTTTAGTGAAAGGAAATCAGAAGAGGCAAATTGATAACAACAAGCTTGGAGAAAATGACAAAACAAAAACGAGCAACCATCAACATAAAAAAGAAGAAAACATGTTGTCGTAAATGTGGTGATTATTTGGCGATTGGATTTTCCTATACTGGTACCCAACATTGTCCTCTACCTTTGTGCAGTATTTGGTTTAAACTTGGCGAATGAATCAATGGTGCTGAATAAATTGCAGCGTCATTTTTCTGCGAAACACAGAGTTTGTTATCCAAAACTATGGAATGTTTTAAAAGATTGCAGGCCTCTGCAAGAAAACAAGGTACAGAATTTTATAGTATGGCTAAAATATCTGATAAAGCTCAAGAAGCCTTTTGTGTAGCTGAACTGGTGGCAAAAAATATATCTCACCTGATTGCAGAAAGTCTGTTTTACCAGCATGTCGGGTAATTGTGAAAAGTATTTTGGAAGAGGAAGCTGGGAAAAAAATAATCACAGTACTACTTTCGAACAGCACAATTAGCAGGTGAATAAAAGAAATGTCCGATGATATTGAAGAACAGTTTGTTCGAAATATTAATAATTTTGGGTGACCGTTTGCATTGCAAATGGATAATTTTATAGATATTAGCGGGAGAGCCCAATTATCGAAATTGTTAATCTCCTTTTTTTATTATTTATTTATTATTTTTTTTGTTGTTGTTGTAAAGAACAACTGGCCAAGATATTTTCGAAGTAATGAATAATTATTTACAAAAGTGTGGTACGTTATGGAAGTCTTGTCGGCATTTGCTCCCTCAATGACAGGAGCACTAAAAGGATTTGTAAGCCTGTATTTTGGATTTTCTGGGAAATCTGCTTTATGCCTTGATTTTGGATTTAAGAGCCCACTAGTTATTGGGAGAACTGAACTATATCATACTGAAAAACACTAGCTACAGAAAATTCATAGCCATTATTCCTAGGGACACTTGTCTTATTCATGCAAACACAAAATGTACCCTTTTGTTTTACCTTTACATGAACTGTAAAAGTGCAGAATTTACCCTTTTTTTTTTTTTTTTTTTTCTTTGTTGCAAACAGTATTAAGGCTCCTGTCTTATTTTATAATCTTTTATTTTTACTTTTGTAATAATGGGTGGTTTTCATATTTCATTAACATTTAAAAGAATTTAAAGGCATTTAGTTTGAATTATTATTATTTTTTTTAAAATTTGTTTATTATTATTATTTTAATCCAGGTGGTGCTGTACTGGGAAGATCAAATATACTTCAAGAAATTGGCCGAAAACGTAGAGTAGAGAATGCTTTTGATATTAACAATATAGTTATTCCATATAGCATTGCATCTTCTACAAGAGTAGAAAAGTTGCAATATAAAGAAATCTTGACACCCAAGTAAGTAAAATATTTTTTTGTAGTTATATTATTTATTTATGAATTAATATTCAGCACTTAGTTCTTGTAAGAATACTTAACTACCTTTTATGAAATAAGCTATTACAGTATTTTCTCAATTTTACAATAAAAATTGATGTTCCTGAAAAGCCCTGTGTAAATTAAAAACATATCATTCATGTAAAACACGTTAAATGGTACAAAAACTATTTTTATATAGTATGCATGGCTGTGTGTTCAATGGAGAATCTGTCTTTTTTACTTGTTTTGACACTTCTCCATCTTACTATTTGTAATATAGTGAGTGGCAAGGGTCTCCAGTCTTTTTTTGCAAAAACTCAGTTTGGGATTTTTTTACTAATTTCTGCTTATCTTTGTTAATCAATTAGCTGTTAGGTGTAATGCTGTAATCTGCATTGTAAAATAGACATGTGTGATAGTTACATTCTTGAAATATAATGTAAAATTTCAGAAGTCTACACAATATCTTGACAGCACATTTCCCATGTATTGTTAAATTTCAGTTAGCAGCAAATGTTATCAGACATTTACAAACAAATAAGTACAGTACAGCGTCAGTTATCCGGAATAATTAATGTCAGACCTCTTCCGGAGAGCAAAATTTTCCGGATAATCGCACATAAGGTAAAATTAAATTCTGTTATAATGCATTAAACATCATGAAAAAAAAATTTATTTAATTAAAAATAGTAATGACTTATACATAAAAAAAATTCATCACACATTTACATATGTATGTATATTCTGGTTGAAAAGAAAGAAAAAAAGATATCTTACTGCAAATTTTATGTTGGGACCTTTTTTTACTGCAAAATTTCTCAAGTTCCTCTAATCACTTGGAGCTCTTTGACTTCCTCTCTTTGCAACTTGACTTTCTCCAGTCCAACTTTCCTAACAGTGAGGTAATTTTCCTTGGTGATTTTAATGTTCACAACTCCAGCTGGCTTCCATTTTCTAGCCACACCGACCCAGCTGGTCGAGATGCTGAGGCTTTTGCAATTACTAATGATCTTGCACAGATTGTTCGTTTACCTACAAGAATACCGGACAATCCTAATCATACATCCCATACGCTTGATCTTTTTCACACAAACAACCCTTCTAAGTACACGGTCGAAGTGAGAGGTCCTTTAGGCACTTCAGATCACAACTTGGTGATTGTCTCTTCTCTAATGGAACTTTTATCTCATGGCTATTCCCAACCTCATATTGTTTGGCATTACAAGAATGCAAAATGGGATGACCTGCGAGACTTCTTTTCTTCTTTTCCTTGGTCGGATTACTGTTTCAAAACTTCTAATGCCAACGTTTGCTCAGATCGTGTCAGTGAAATTATTCTTGCAGGAATGGAATCCATTACCCCACACTCCACTTTAAAATCTTCTCCTTTATCTAAACCTTGGTTTTCTGATAAATGTACTAAGGCTGTTCAAGAGAAGAATGTTGCATATCGTAATTGGCTTGTTTCTAATTCTTCAGTTTCATTTTCTGCCTACACCAAAGCTTGCAACAATTGTAAAGCAGTTATTAACCAGTCCAAACTAGAGTTTGAACAGGCTAAGAGTAGAAAACTTGCTTCTTGCCCTAATGGTAGCCGAGCATTCTGGTCTCTTGCCAAAGCTATTGGCCGCAACTTTTGACCATCTCTGCTCCCACCTCTGTCCAAACCAGATGGTTCTGTTGTCACTTCAGCCAAGGATAAAGCTGACCTTCTAGCATCCCATTTTTCTTTCAAGTCCTGCATTAACGATCTTGGTAAAACACCTCCCACCATTCCCAACACTCTCCATTCAATGCCTCCTGTGGTCTTCCGTCAAAAGGATGTCAGAAGGATTTTGACGAATCTTGATGCTAAGAAAGCTCCAGGTCCTGATGGTATTTCTCCACTTGTTCTCAAAACCTGTGCTCCTGAACTTACTCCGTGCCGCCTTTTTTCACTTTCTTATTCCAAAGGTGTTTTTCCTTCTGCTTGGAAATTTGCTCATATCCAGCTAGTTCGTAAAAAGGGTGACAAATCCCTCACATTCCATTATCATCCCATTGCAATTACTTCTACTCTTTCTAAAGTAATGGAGAAATCAATTAACTGCCAACTCTTAAACTACCTAGAAACCTTCCGCCTGATCAACGATCACCAGTATGGATTTCTTCAGTGTTGATCCACTGGTGATATTCTGGCTTATGTTACCTATTTATGGACTAATTCAATGGAAAGGTTCGATGAAACACAAGTAGTCGCTCTTGACATCTCAACGGCTTTCGATCATGTTTGGCATAAAGGTCTTCTAAACAAGCTTCCATCTTATGGTTTGCCAACTGTTTTTAGTAATTGGTTATCCAATTTTCTCTGTGATCGCTCCCTCAGGGTGATGGTAGATGGCTCTGTCTTCTGACTTCTCCACTAATACTAGTGTACCCCAAGGTTCAGTTCTTTCCCCCACTCTTTTCCTCTTGTATATTTATGAACTTCTTCCATTGTCTGGAAATCCTATCCATAGTTTTGCCGATGATAGCACATTTCATTCAACCTTCCATTTTGAGAAACCTTGTCCTGCTCAGTCAGCTTCAACTTCTTGAAAATCTGCTAACAGTTCCTTAAATGCCGATAATTCAGGTAATTCTCCAGCGGGGCAAAGAAAACTTAGTTGATTTTAACCCTTCTAAAACTCAGTCTTGTCTTATATTTCGCAAAAAGGATTCTTCTGCTCCTATGCTTATCTTTAGTGATACTCCGATTTCTGGGCAAAATGATATATCTCTTTTGGGGATTACCCTGACTTCTAATCTCTCTTGGCACAAGCACATTACAAATATTGCTTCTTGTGCATATAAAAAACTTGGTTTTCTCTTTCGTTCTCGGCGTTATTTTTCTTCCAAACAGCTGCTCGCTCTGTATAAATCGCAAATCCGCCCTGCCATGGAATATTGTTCCCACGTCTGGGGTGCTGCCCCCAAAACCTCTCTCAGGCTTCTTGATTCCATTCAGAAGAGGGCAGTTAGGTTAATTAACGACTCATCTCTAACAGAGTCTCTGCACTCGCTGTCTCATAGACGTACTGTTTCTGCTGCATGCCTCTTCTACGGATACTTTCATGGGCACTGTTCTTCTGAATTAGCTTCTATAATTCCTGCTCTCTCTTTCAAAACAGTCCGAACACGTGCCACCACCAGTCAACATCCATTTACTGTCCAGCTTCAAACTCGCAGAACCAACTTTTCATCTTCCTTGTTTATTCATTCAACTGCCGTTTTCTGGGACAACCTTCCCTCATATGTATTTCATGAAAATTACAGTCTACAGAAGTTAAGTCCAATGTCAACAAATATCTTCTTTCGTCTTCTCAACCTTCAACCCAAGCACGGTACTAAGTACTATAGGTTCTAACGCCTCATGTTTGGGGTTTACATTAAAAAAAATATCAATTTGATTATATCACATTCTTCATGGTTTTCTGCCTGTTTCAGTGCTGTTTCTTTTCATTGACATTTTACTCTTAAAAAAAAAAACAAAAAAAAATAATAAATCGTATAGTTTCAGGCCAATATTATTCTTACCAAATCTGGAGCTAAACTAAACATAATATGAAATGAAGGGAACAAAATATGTCACGGAAAATTGGGTTCACGGACGCGAATGACTAAACTCTATCACTTGTGGTTTCTGAGTGATAGAGTTTAGTAAAAACTCTAAATAAAAAAAAAGTTAATAAAATAAATAAACATCGTGAAAGTTGCTCCAGGGGACCTACCTACCCCAAGGTCGGAGTGCGGACTTGGCAGCTTGTGGTGCCATTTGGTGTCACTCGTGAGAACTACCATTGGACATAAGCCAAAGGTAAACAGGTCCACCTTCAATAATGGATGATGTCGCAGAGAAATATTAATCATACTGCATAGAATGTGGAACGGATAAAGTCACTTCTGTTTAGGCCTTAGGCAGAGTCGTCGGTTCAAAAAATCAGACTGTCTCCTGAGGAAGACAGTGGAGCGAGTGGCACTGTCCCCCATATGGCTAACACAAAAGAAGGGCAGGACCATCCAACCCCACCAACTGGAAGTGCTTCCTGCGCAACTGTGCCAGTGGCTATCCAGGAAGGGTGAAAACGGCAACACATGAAGTGGAGCATCGAAACGAATACGTACATTATGCAAGCATACTACGAAATAATGAAGCTGGATACCGATATGACAACTTACAGGGCGAGACTACATACCAAGTGGTTGGAACGATTCCTGGATATTCAGGTCAGCGAATAGCGGACCAGAGAAGGACCATTGTCACGAAGAACCTGATAGCTTGCAACCTTGGAAAAAATCAAGCAGGACGTGAGTGATCAACTAAAAGGATAAAGAATATGGAACCAGAAGAGGAAGAATATACCACTGCTGAACCAGAGGAGGAAGAGCAAGAAGAAATACAACCCACAGCAGCTGAAGAGGAAACAGACAAAGTCATGATAACCAGAATAGAGGATGAGTGGATGAAGGCCCCAACAGAATTCGAAGGAATGGACCCCACAAAGACTCACATAATACCAAAGCAGAGGCCGAATAGAACCTTGTGGAGAGTCACAGACCACCTGAATCGGCACATAATACTGCATTACCTCGACAGCAATGGTGCAACACTGGAGGCCATCCACACAGGCATGTATTGTGCTGCGGTAACAGCCACGAGGATTAATGGAAGAGAAGCGAGAGACCGGCAGCAGAAGAACGAAAACAGAAGGAACCACCAGCTTGGGAAAGAAGATTTCAGCAGAAGATAGAAGAATTGAGAGTCAAGATAGGCCAGTTGGCGCATTACCAACGGGGCAATAGGCGTAAGAAATTAATTGGACAAGTGAAGAGCATCCTCAAGAGAGACAGCGTCCACAGCAAACATGAGACAAAGAATCAGAGAATAGGAGAGTACTTGGACACATTGAAGCAGACCCTCCTTGCACTCAGCAAGAGATTACGCCAATATAAAGAGAGCTCCCAGAGGAAAATAAACAACCGAATCTTCAATGAGGACCAAAGAGGCTTCTACAGGAATCTTGGAGAAGACGGGAAAGAAGGGAATGGACCACCCGAGAAGAAGATGATTGAGGAATTCTGGGGAAACATATGGAATAGGGAAGTAAGACATAACAGCCAAGCCACCTGGATAGAACTAGAATGCAAGAAAACCAAGGATGTACAAGAAATGAGAAGATGGGAGATTCAGGAAGAAATAAAACAGACTATCAGGAACTCTCACAATTGGTGAACTCCAAGTATAGATAATGTCCACAACTACTGGTACAAGAATCTCACTTGCATACACAAGCACCTGGCAGAGCAGTTCACCCGAATGATAAGGCACCCAGAGACAATCCCGAAGTTTCTCATTCAAGGAATCACATATTTGAAGCCTAAAGACGAAGATACAAGAAACCCAGCGAAATATAGGCCAATCACCTGCCATCCAACAATGTACAAGATCCTGACCAGCTGCCTAACCAAGAAGATATCAGACCACTTGGAGAGCCAGAACATAAAGGCCGAACAGCAGAAAGGATGCAAGTGGCTGAGCAAAGGATGCAAGGAACAATTAACTATAGATGCCGTGGTTATGGAGTAAGCCTACAAGAAGCGCTACAACATGTACACATCCTACATCGATTACTGCAAGGCCTTCGACTCCGTGCCTCATAGCTGGCTAATAGAAGCACTGAACATCTACAAAGTCAATCCGATAGTGATAAACTTCCTAGGAAAAACGATGGTGAAATGGAGTACCATCATTAAGGTCGAAAACATCACAACCAGGTGAATCCCCATCAGGAGAGGAATCTTTCAGGGAGCTGCCCTGAACCCATTGTGGTTCTGTGTAGCAAGTACGGATATAACCTCAAAGAAGGAAGAACCTGTACACCCTCAGCCACCTGATGTACACGGATGACATCAACCTCTACACGGAAACCGAGAAGCACCTTCAACTATTCCAGACCACTGAAGAATTCAGCAATGATATTAGGATGGAATTTGGTCTGGACAAATGCAAGACCCACGTATTGCGTCAGGGAAAATTAGTCAACCAACACTACCAGCTGCAGAGTGGTAAAGAGATTGAAGCCATGGCAGAGGGAGAGGCCTACAAATACTTGGGGATGATGCAGGCTCAGTAGTTATAGCACAAGGAAATTAAGGCCTGCCTGGCTGAAAAATACCATCAGTGACTCAGAAGCCTGCTGAAAGCAAAGCTGAACCGAGGGAACACAGTTAAAGCCATAAACACCTATGCAGTCCCAGTGCTAACATACTCCTTTGGGGTCATAGATTGGACTAACATCGAGCTGGAGAATAGCACGAGAAAGACAAGGACAATGATGACCAAGAGCCGCCAACACCACCCGAAATCTGCCGTGGAGAGACTGACAATTGCTTGGGAAGAAGGAGGAAGGGACATGATAGACCTCATTGAGGAACAGAAGACAGCGATTGTTAACCTGAAGGATTACTTCCAGAAACACACAGCAGCACTCCACCAGGCCATAAGGAAGATAGACAAGCAGTATACCCCACTCAGCCTAAGCGAGGAGTCCCCCCCCCTAACCAGGAGGTACACGTGAAGCTAGAAAGATGGGCAGAGAAGACCCTCTATGGCACACACTACAATTATCTCCATTAAGATCACATAGATAAAATTGCTTCCAATGCATGGCTCATGAGCTGGACACTCTTCCCCGAGACTGAAGGATTCATGCTCGCCATCCAAGACCGGGTAATCAACACCAGGAACTATAGAAAATACATCGCCAAGGAACCCGGAGTGTCTGATGACACCACCTTGCCTCAGAAACGATCCCACACATCACTGCGGGATGCAAGGTGATCACCCAGACTGAGTACACTCATAGACGCGATCAGGTAGCCAGGATAATACATCAGAATCTAGCAAGGAAATACCAGTTGATCGAAGAAGGTGTACCATACTACAAGTACGAACTCCAGGCAGTACTAGAGACCCCGCCGACGGGGCTAGCCAGGTGGGTAAAGTGCCTGCCTAGCAACCCAAAGGTCGCGGGTTCGATTCCCGCCTCGGGCTTGGATCAGAGTACAGTACTGCAGAAACCTTGGGAGGTGCATTATGACCACAGAAGCCAATGCGCCAACTACCACCATATATATAATAAAAAAAAAAAAAAAAAAAAAAAAAAACTAGAGACCCCAGCCCACAAGCTGTACTGGGACCATGCCATAATAATGGATAGGACAGTCCCTCACAATAGACCAGACATGACGCTTGTGGACAAGAAGGAAAAGGCTACCTATCTGATTGACATAGCAGTACCGAACACTGGCAACCTCCAGAAAACCTGTGGGCAAAAAATCAGGAAGTACACGAACCTAAGACAGGAGATCAAAGAGATGTGGCATATGCAACAAGTAACAACCATCCTGATCATTGTGTCAAACAGGTATGGTGCCAAAGACCCTACATAACAGCCTTGCAGCAATAGGTCTCCTAGCAAACACATACAAGGAACTCCAAAAGTCGCAATCCTGAACATCTGTAGGATAATCAGAGAGTTCCTCAACCAACAGTAACACCAGACATAACAACCACTGTGTACTTGGTAGCAATACCCACCACGAGGTGGAATCCCCAATTAGGGAGAAATAATATAAGAGCAGCAATAATAATAATAGTAAAATGATCTTTTCCTCTTTAAATTTAATTTTTTATCCAAACTGGATTTTAAAAACTGGTGCCTTTTTCTCTAACTGATCTGCTTTCCAAATTCAGGTTGCCAGTTGTTAGATATGTAGGAATTATAATCACACACACACACACACACACACACACACACACTGTGGGTATATTGAAATTACAACAAAAAGTAAGTACCATATGATTCCAGTACAGATAATATGCTTGAAATTGATATTTAACCATCTTCCAGAGTTGTGGTGACTGTGCTCTGAGCAGTGAATTTTCCACTGGTGGTTGTGGTGGGGTGAGGTTTCACTGGAGTAAGTTTTTTCATGAAATTTTGAAAACTTAAGAGCATAAATGCTTTTAAATAATTTGTTTTTATATTAAATTGATTGCACAATGAAATAATTAAATTGCTAATAGGTAAAATTTTATTAATCAAATCAAAATTTTAAAAAAATCATAAATTCAAAAAAAAATTAGAATTTTTTAAAAATTTATATAAACTTTATCATTACTTGGTGTAATTCTGTTTTCTACATCTGTTTATCCGTCCCTAATCTCATTGCTCTTCTCTGCACCCTTACAAACATCCCATTGTTCCTAAAATATACCCTGACCATTGCTTTTCAAAGGGATAATCACCTCCTTATCCTTGCTGGCAAAATTCTCATATATCATTAACAAAACCCCTCCTGAAACTTGTCTGCACTGCTCAGAAAACTTCATATCTCACTGCACAATTACATCTAGGTATTTTTCATTCTCCACTACCCTGAGTGTAGTACCACACAGTTGCCTTTAATCTGGGATTACTGCTATCCGTATGCATTTGTCAATGTTAAATTAATTGCCATTTTCTCAGGCCATCTGCCTAACTTTACTAGAGATCCTGTTGCAGTAGCATACTGCTATTACTGTCATTAACCACCGTGCCAACCTTTGTATCATCTGCAAACTTAGACATTAAACCTGTTTTTTTTTTTTTTAATTTTATAGAAACATTCCTAGAAATTAACATTCCTTGAGTATAGTAAAAGCCCCCAAACTGCATCATTAATTATGTTTTCCTTAGGAGAAATACAGGTTAAATTTCATCAACATCTGGATCTGAATTCCAGAGAGAATTAGTTTTTATTAAACAAAATCAGACGTGATCTCCAATTTTAAAATTTATTTTAATGCTACCTACCATCTATTATAAACTGTGTAATTACAGCAACAGAGATAAGACATGGCAACACTTGCTGGAAGAATTCAAGAACAGTTTGTAAATCAATGGATACATTATTTGAAATGTCATTTGATCTTGAAGAAATGTATATGTGTGTACATGCTCCAGAAAAAGTCAATGCTTAGCATAGGTCTGTTGTGTGTACAGAATTTACTGTAATAATAATAACTGTTGTTATTATTATTATAGTAAATTCTTGCTTATCTAGGGCTAAAGGAATTATAAATAATCAGAATTATTTTAATTTTTTGATGAAACATGCATAACAGCATGTTTAATCAAACGGTTTTAACTTATATCCATCTATAATATGAGTAAGGTATAGATTAAATATGGCCAATAATTTTGAGAAATTTGTGCATTGTTTCAAACATAGAAAAAAAATATAGACTGCTGTGTTTTTGCCTTTATTCATTCACAATGTCATTATGATTCCCTATTCATATTGATTTTAAAAATATTCAATCTGAAAAGTGAATTTTTATTGCATATATGAATTTTATTTAATAAAAGTCGCATATTAGCTTTGAAGGCATGTTGCCCTCGGTGTTTCAAAGGCTATCTTGTGTTGTTGGCTCTCAGGGTTACTAACTTGGCCACTACTGGTATTGGTGAATAACTGTTGTCTTGAATTTTCAATATAAAATTATAAATTAATTACATTAGACAAATTAGATTGACTTTCTGATGTTTTCAATTTTTTCTTTTTATACTCTGGGATAGTCATCTGAATTCGGTTGAAAATGTTTGTAGGAATATTATTGTATTGTAGTATATTGTAAATTTCAGCATGTGTAACTGTACTTGCATGCTGGCTTGGTTGTGGTCAACTTGGAAGAAACTCTAATACCAGGAAAGATTATAGAGAAATTGCAGTGACATGTGATAGTGTAAAGTGTCAAAAACCTTCAACTTGTCAGACTTGGAAATACAAAACTGGAGGAGTGTAAGAAGATGAAAGCTTAGTTCAGCTTATAGACAATGTACTGTTTAAAAGAGTTCAATAATTTGCCAAGAAAAAAAAAAATTGTAAAATTATGCACAATCTACACGTGGATATTCAGCAGTTTACTGTATTATTATTATTATTATTATTACATCTTCATCCAGATGTTCATTCAAATTCTTTAATTCCACAAGATTAGGTATAGTTTGTTCCAGTAGCTAATTGTTCTTTGTCTGAAAGAAAATCTTACCTTGTCTCCATCTATCCTTTCATGTCTTAAAATACAATGTCCTCTATGCCATCTGAGAAAGAAAAGGTATCCTCATTTAGTTTACTCAGCCCTTTTAAAGCCTCAAATACCTCATGTATAGAATGTATGGACGTTCCGTTTCCACATGTTGCAGTTTACAAAACAACCTCTTTGTGCCAGTGACTAACTGTAACTCCTCGTACTTTTGAACAGGTCCACCTTTCAGAAATATGTACATAAATCTGTGCTTTTCATATGTGGGCTGTGTGGTTGGATGTATTAGTATTTGCATAAATAAAAAGGAAAAGATATTTACAATTTTTATAATAATTTTGTTCTAGTATTTGGACAGTCAAGTCAAAATAAGGACAAATAAAACAGCAGAATCTCAAATCCAGCACCCTTTGGGGGATCACTGTTGGATCTTGGAATTTGAGATTTTGATAATCATTATAAAAATAATAATTAAAAAAATTTTTTTTTTAAAAGCAACAAAAAATATTGCATTTCAATATTGCAACTTATTGTAGATAATACTCTATCACTGCAGTAAAAATTAAATTATTCCCCCTCCAAAATATGCTGTACCGTGTATATGTTTTGGAAGGGGGAAAATGAAGTTTCACACAGCTGCTTCACTGAAGTCCCAATGTTGAATAACTTTTATAATATGGCCTTTTCACAATAGATAGGACTTGAGTGTCTTCAAACAGGCCTATGGGGCTGGGAAATTCCATACTGCAATAATTAAAGACAAACACCAGCCAAGGAATAAAAAAAATTTATTTTTTAATTTAAAAATTTATTATTTAATTTTTTTTTATTCCTTGGCTGGTGTTTGTCTTTAATTATTGCAGTATAGGACTTGAGTGTGCATTTGAAAGGTCAAAATGACCCTATGGACTATTTAATTTTCCTTTAAGTTGACTGTGGGAAAATATAGGTGGATGAAAGTTGCAGTGTTGATATATACAACAATCTAAGAACATTCACAAAACAATAAACATTCACATTTGTGAATAAGAACATTATTCATAAGAAGAGGAAGAATAATAAGAATAAGAAGAATGTTGGTTGCATATCGTAAGTTGCTTGTTTCTGATTTCAAGAGGATTGTTACTATTGAATATCACATTGCTAGTTTGTCCATTCATACACTTGAGTGCCTGCCCCATCCAAAGTCAGCCATCAGTGATATTATTACGAAATGGAAGCATGATGGTACCACCACCCAAAAGTGCAAGGAAGACCTGTGGAATCTCACTCCATGTGATCAGGAAGTACTTATAAGAGTAATATGACAGTCTCATTGGACATTCTTGCAAAATATCAACCAAGTTTAAGGCATCAGCAGGGACTGAGCTCTCTACAAACACACTGCGTACGGCAATCCAAAGCCTTAGTTTCATGAGATAACTGACCATTTGTAATAACTGCACATCAGTTATTTTCACAAAAGTTTGTTTTTCTTTGTTAGAACAATTTGTTGGCATTCCCATACACCATAAAAACCAAACCAAACATTCCCAAATTTCATTAAAATTAGACCAGTAGAAATTTGGCAACTATAATTATTATTTTATTTATTAATCTCAATAATGTCTATTTCCACGTACAGTCTGCCCTATTCCATACTTTTTCTGACAGAATTTGTGTTATCCGTTGATTCAACCATTGCTCATTTCAGTTGTCCAAATTATTCGCTGTATGAATGATTCCTTTTGCTTCAAAGGTGGTACTTCTGTATGTGTCAGTTCTTATATTCCCTATCAGAGACGTAGTAATTTGGAATCTCCTCTTTTCAAATTTCTCTGGCTTAAAATCTCTCTACCCCATTCTGTCAAATTCATCTGTTGCCTCTGTCATTCTCCCAATGCTACCAATCACTTGGAACTCTTTCACTTCCTCTCTTTGAAACTTGACTTTCTCCAGTCCAACTTTCCTAACAGTGGGGTAATTTTCCTTGATGATTTTAATGTTCACAACTCCAGCTGACTTCTGTTTTCTAGTCACATGGACCAGGTTGGTCGAGATACTGAGGCTTTTGCAATTGCTAACGACCTCACACAGATTGTTCATTTACCTACCACAACACCAGGCAATCCTAACCACGCTTGATCTTTTTCTGACAACCAAGATCACAACCTGGTGATAGCCCTTTCCCTCGTTGCCATTCTCAACCTCGTGTTTGGCATTACAAGAATGCAAAATGCGATAATCTGTAAGATTTCTTTTCTTCTTTCCCTTGGTCGGATTACACTCTCAAATCTTCTGATGTCAATGTTTGCTCAGAACATGTTGGTGAGATTATTCTTGTATGTATGAAATCCTTAATTCACACTCCACCTTAAAATCTCGTCCTTTATCTAAACCTTGGTTTTCCAATAAATGTGCCAAGGTTGTTCAAGAGAAGAATGTTGGTTGCATATCGTAAGTTGCTTGTTTCTGAATCTCTAGGTTTATTTTCTGCCTGCACCAAAGCCCGCAACAATTGTAAAGCAGTTATTAATCAGTTCAAACTAGATTTCGAATAGGCTAAGAGTAAAAAACTTGCTTCTTGTCCAAATGGTAGCCATGCATTCTGGTCTCTTGCCAAAGCTATTGGCTGCAACTTTTGCCCATCTCTGTTCTCACCTCTAAAAATGAAATAGTTCTATTGCCACTTCAGCCAAAGATAAAGTTGACCTGCTAGCATCCTCTTTCTTTTCCAGCTGTTATATTGATTACCTTGGTAAACCACCTTCCAACCATGCCTGGTACACTCCATTCAATGCCTCCTTTGGTCTTCCGTCCAAAGGATGTCAGAAAGATTTTGAACAAATTTGATGCTAAGAAAGCTCCAAGTCCTGATGGTATTTCTCTGCTTGATCCTTAAAATCTGTGCTCCTGAACTTACTCCTGTTCTGTATCCCTATTCTTCACTTTTTATTCCAATGGGTTTTTCATTCTTCTTGGAAATTTGCTCATATCCAGACAGTTTCTGAAAATGGTGATAAATCCCTTCTATCCAATTATCGTGCCATTGCACTTACTTCTGCCATTATCTAAAGTAATGGAGAAATCAGTTAACCACCAACTCTTAATTTATCTAGAAACCTATCTGATCAACGATTGCCAGTATGGATTCTGTTAGTGTTGGTCCTCTGGTGTTGTTCTGGCTTATGTTACCCATCTGTGGACAAATTAAATGGAAAAGTTTGGTGAAACTCAAGTGGTTGCTCTTGACATTTCAAAGGCTTTTAAATAAGGCTTTTTTTTTTTTTTTTTTAAGGACTCTAAATAAGCATCCATCACACACAGTGAGCATTCAGAGAGAAAACTGGATACCCAACTGGTGATGCATTTAAAAAAAAAAAATCTCAGTGAATGGATTTTCACAAAATTTTATATTTTTCTTTGTTAGAACAATTCATTGGCCATTTCAAATCTCATTAATATCTGACCAATAGAAATATAAATATTACTATTTCCTAATGTGCTTAAAATGCAACACACTGTGACCACATGGTGCCCAACTTCCCACTTAAAAATGATGTTTTTTTTAATGCACAAGTTTCTGGTACATTTTGGTGTCTTTAAAGATATGAAGTAGTGCATGTTTTGCAGCATCAATTCTGTCAGTTTGTGTGAGAACCTACCAGAAATATTATGAAGAGAAAGAATTGATGTACAGTGGCCCTTTGTTTGGGAACTAATGAGTGTCCAAGAAAGCTTGAAATATAATAAATTATTCCAAGTTATGTGTCACATTTTAATAATTCCTCATAGTGGTGCTGAGTGAAAGAGAATATTCAGCAGTCAAACTCATTTGATGTTTAACAGCCAATCCAAATAAATCCTAAGACACAGGCAGAAAAACTGTAGGTTAGCTAATGCTTGAAAGCATATTGCACTGCTTCTAACTCTAGTGTCCTTTCTACCACTGAGTCATACTACCAAAGATCTTGAGAATCTGTTTATACAGACACCATCCCTGCTCTGTTTATTGGTGGACTTTAACTTCACCACCTTTTGTAAGGACCACCTCAACTGGATTCACTAGGTCAATTAATAGAATGTGTTCTAGATATTCCAATTCTTACTGTTTTGAACACTGGCTTTTACACATATGTGTATCTTCCCACCTTTGCTCTTTCCATTTATTCACAAATTCTGTAACCCAGCATTGAATGGGTATTATAACAGTCCACTTAATAGAATTATATTCTAATAATATGTAAGATACAAACAACCAGCTCTGTGCAAACTAACAGAAAATGAAAATTTTCTAAGGTTAGCAACATATGTCATCCGCTGAGCACATTAGATGTCACTTTTTAGCTGCAGCTAACAAGTGCACTGCTATTCTGCAGATAACTCATAAACATAGGCATATTAACTTCTACTGGAATGAGTCATGGAACCAGTTTTGTATGTTACATACAATCATCAATCTAATTAATAACAAGAAACTTAGAGCAAAGGCATGTTGCATTAAAACAAGCTAAACATGATTCCTGGAGTTGGTTTGCCTCAAGTTACTAAAGACTCCAACTGATAGAACCTGATGAATAATATTAGATGGTTAATAGCAAATTCCCTCCTACTTCTGACTCTAAACTAATGCATAGGAATTACCTTTCCCGCAAGGCAAAGTTGTATTATGCCCATAGTACAGCTTTCTTCCAGGTATCAGTAGCATAAGCTCAACTCTACAAAATGATAAATCCACAGCTAAAATGCTCAAAAGCTTTCATACAGCCCATTCTGATTGGAATAACTAGCGATATGATGTGTGAAACCCATCAATTTATCTAAACAATAATTCTGCTGGCTATGATAGAATATTTTACCCGGTATTGCATTACTTAGAGTATAAGGCATTGAAACTTATACTATACAGGCAACTCTCGGTTTACAAACGAGTTCCATTCCAAGATGTTGTTCGTTATATGTTTTGTTCAGTATGTGTATCTTGCATACACATACAATTTATATGATACGTATCCTGAGCTTTTACAATATGTATCATATAAATTAGTAGCCATTTTAAAACATTAAAACCATGTACTAAACATCGAATTGTCTATACAATACATTTTATTTTAATGTATATTTGTGTTATGGTTTATCGTATACGATACATGAAGTAAAATAAAATAAAAAAGAATAAAAAAAAACAAGATATCATACTTCTTAATTTTAATTATAAACATAGAGTTACAAAATAGAAATGTCACCTCCGTAGCCAGGTGGGCAGGAGCAGCAGTGCGTAGCACACCCTTCTTGATTAGACTGGGGTTCGAGCCCGTGCCCACCAAATACGGAGGGTGCGGAAAGGTCACGGAATGACCACCGCATATCTCCCCAGCAATATGGCCTTAGTTGCTAATGCTCCTAAAAACCAAATAACAACAACAACAAAATAGAAATAAAGAAAATGAGTACTAACATATATATACTGTACATACATATGTATTCAACTTTTATTTGTCAATATCTTCATCAGAGTTCAATATTTTCCACATAAGTGACACTAGGTGCAGATGAGGTAGATGGAAGGGCATCTGATAATGAAGAAACAGCTGGGTTTTCCACTTTTTTAAAATGTTTTTATAGAAGATTGCACAGTTAGATTCGTCCCCCCCCCTCAAAAATCTCACTGTAGCATGCTAGACAGTCATAAATGCCTCTTTTCACTTTTGCAGTTCTTTCCATATTTGCATCTTCTTCAATGATTGCCAACCCTTCAGAAATTGATTTAAAAGCTGCAGCCATTTTCTGCCTTGTAAATGTTCTGGGAGGCTGTGTAATATCAGGTTCTTCTGTTACTTCAGAATTTAGATGTGTCTCTATTTCAGTTATTTCATCGGTTGTTAATTCCTCAAAATGCAAGTCCAAAAGTTCTCTCACATCAGTCACATCAAGGTCGAAGTCCATTTTATTGCCCAGTTCAACAATTTCCTGATAATTATTGTGATAAATACATTTTTTTTAAAGTTTATTTATTTAAATCTTACAGTTATGTTCACTATACTTTTGGCATTTCGTTTTATAAGGAACTATCTATAGGCAACTTTAAGAAATTTTGTATGATTGTTGCTTTCGTTACAGCAATTGTTCGTAAATCGAATGTTCTTAACCGAGAGTTGCCTGTATCTTTAATTTGAATATTCCTGGGAAACTTTTATCCTAGTTTCTGGCATCATTCCAAAACTTGGGAAAGATCAATCAGATCTGCACAAATCTTGCTCACCAGCCTTTTTTGGTAAAATTCTTTCTACAGTTTGTGTAGAAATGATTTTTGGGAGTTAGTTCCTTCCCACAAACATCCAAAGTTATCCTTTCCCAAATATGCATGTATTGGACATCCACATTACTCATTTGTTTCTTCTAACAAGATGATCCTCTTCAGTCTCATTCTTTATACCATGATCATAGTAAAACTCACAGATTGCTCTCATTATCAACAAGGTTGACACTGTGCTTTCTCTTTCCTATCATGACTACAGGAAATTCTGGTGTTAAAGAATATCACAGGAGATGACTCCAGTATGTGTGAACTATTCACATGTCTAAAATGAGTTCATTTGTTCGAATTTATTTAATTAGGTCATTATGCAATGTAATTGACCTTTATAACTAACTACTGCACTATATGAAGATCTCAAATAATTTCTTCATTCAAGTAATGATTTTCCACAAATTAAGAAACAGGGAAATGTGCTCTTTATTTTGTAAATTTTATTTATTTTTTTTCCAAATAACTTTTTATCCTCTGGCTATTTTTGAAGCAGTGGAGGGAATTTTGCCTTCACATTACATACTTTGCTGTTGGTATATATATCTTCAGCAATAAATTCATCATATTTATATAGTATAAGCTGATATGCACAATATCTCCAAAGCAGCTGTTATGCTAATCTGCATGTTTTTTGCTTTCTGTTTTTGGATTACTAATCTGCAATCCAAAAACAATTTTAATTTTAACCTAAAATCATAATGACTATTAAAAACTACCTGGAATAATAATTGTGATGTTTAACAGTTATTTCTGCCAATAGAAAAAACGTTTTCCCCACTTCTTTAGACTTGAAAATGATCTCCTTAGAGAGTTTGAAGCATTATCTGTAATTGTCATAAATTGTTGAGTTATTAGATCATAAATGTCAAAAAAATCATTTCTTTTTGCTTTAGTAAACTTCAGTAGACTATGTGGAGTCAGTGATTTTAATTTTATAACCGAAAAAAAATCAATTATTTTGTTTTGTGATATTTCTTTGTTTTAGTTATGCTTGGACCTCATCAGGAAACAAGTATGGAGGCATTGGTTGAGTTTTAAGCTTTGCAGCATGCCAGGGTGGATAGATTTTTCACTTTTGAAACACTAGTTATTATATGTGATAACTCATAAATTGATAAAAAATAACATTGACAAAAGCCACTTGCTGGTTGATGTTTTAAGTCATATTGAAGTTGGACAAGGTCCTTAACCTTTTAACCAGCCCATTGTGTTACATGATGTAAGGTATGGTACTGGAGATGATAAACTGAACCAGTGTTCTGAATATTATTGTGCTCCTGTTAGATTTTAGGTACAAATTACCTTGGGAACCAAGTTCTCAAGTTTAAAGAGAATGGGACTTGCGATTTGAGGGTAGTGGGGGGAGTATATTTATTTCCTTTGATATTCATGGTTTCTGGTTGATTGCAGGCGCCTCCGTAGCCAGGTGGGCAGGAGCAGCAGTGCGTATCACACGCTTCTTGATTAGACCGGGGTTCGAGCCCGTGAGCCACCAAATACGGAGGATGCGGAAAGGTCAGTGAATGACCACCGCATATACCCGGAGCAATATGGCCTTAGTTGCTAATGCTCCTAAAAACCAAATAACAACAACAATCTGGTTGATTGCAGTTTCAACAAAAAAAATATGGTATATTAGTTTACTTTCCTGGTTTTCTATTACAAAAAGTTAATAGTAGCCTGGTGGGAACTTAGTTATGTGAACAAGAAATGGAACTGTGAAATTTATACTCACTGCTGATTATTTATTTGGTGCAATAATTTTTTGGGACATAACTATCTTATAATGATTTCATATGGCAAATATCAAAAATATTTATAAAAATTAATGTTCTAAGGTGGCGAATTGCTGAGGATATTCCACCAGTTCCTGAAGATGATTGTACCAAATTTGAAGAGGAAGAGGTAATACTTGTTTAATTTTATTGATATAATTATTTTGTATAGGATTATTAATGGTAATTAATTACTGATCATCAAAAGACATCCTTGACCTCTCCATTTTATCAAATGGATGGTTTACATGATTACCCTTTGTCCTGCATTCATTATCAGCTGCTTTCAAATGCTTTGGCTCTCAGTACAGTATAGTTTTCAATTGTAAAATACTGCACTACCACATGCTTCTGTCATCCCTTTGTACCACTTTTGCATTATTTTCAGGTTCAGTTCGAATTGAAGAATTCTATTTACTGGCAGTTTTAAACCTGCATTTCCAGACACTTGAACATAGATAAAATGTGACATTAAAACATACTGTTTGTCACAGAATTACATGTATGTTGAAATAATTGGCATTACTCTGCATGAAAAAAAAAAAAAAAAAAAATCTGTTTTTATATGGTAAATTGCTATTTGCATGAGTAGCAAGCCACCCTTCAGCTCATTCATTAGAAGCATACCCAGCTTTACAGTAAAATTTATACTAATATATATATTTTTTTTTTTTTATGAAAACCCCAAACATGATAGTAACATGATATTAGAACCTATAGTGTACTTAGTGCCGTGTTGGGTTGGAGGTTGAGAAGGCGAAAGAAGATATTTGTTGACATTAGAACTTCTGTAGACTGCAATTTTCAGGAAATACGTATGAAGGAAGATTGTTCCAGAAAACGGCAGTTGAATGAATAAACGAGGAAGATGAAAGGTCTGGTTCTGTGAGTTTGAAGTTGAACAGTAAATAGATGCTGACTGGTGGAGGCATGTATTCGGACTGTTTTGAAAGAGAGTGGGAATTATAGAAGCCAGTTCAAAAGAACAGTGCCCATGGAGGTATCTGTAGAAAAGGCATGCAGCAGAAACAGTACATCTATGAGACAGTGAGTGGGGAGAGACTGTTACAGAGTAGTCATTAATTAACCTAACTGCCCTTTTCTGAATGGAATCTAGAAGCCTGAGAGAGGATTTGGGGGCACTGCCCCAGAGGTGGGAACAATATTCCATGGTAGGGCAGAATTGTGATTTGTACAGAGTGAACAGCTGTTTGGAAGAAAAGTTTTTTTAGATGCAGAGGAAGCAATATTTGTAATGTATTTGTGCCAAGAGAGATTATAAGTCAGGGTAATCCCCAAAAGAGATATATCATTTTGCCTAGAAATTCGAATATCACCAAAGATAAGCATAGGAGCCAAAGAATCCTTTTTGTGAGATATATAACATAAGACTGAGTTTTAGAAGGATTGAAATCACCTAAGTTGTCTTTGCCCCATAGGAGAATTACTTGGAATTTGGCATTTAAGGAATTGGAAATGGATATTCGAGAAGTTGAAGCTGATTTAGCAGGGCAAGGTTTTTTGAAATGGAAAGTGGAAAGCAATGTGCTATCATTAGCAAAACTATGGATAGGTTTCCAGTCAGTGGAAGAAGGTCATTAATATACAAGAGGAAAAGAGTGGGGGAAAGAACTGGACCTTGGGGAACACTAGCATTAGTGTAGAAGTTAGAAGACAGAGAGCCATCTATCATCACCCTCAGTGAGCGATCAGAGAGAAAAACTGGATAACCAATAACAAAAAACAGTTGGCGAACCATAAGATGGAAGCTTGTTTAGAAGACCTTTATGCCAAACACGTTTGAAAGCCTTTGAGATGTCAAGAGCAACTGCTTGTGTTTCACCGAACTTTTCCATTGAATTTGTATATAAATGGATAACATAAGCCAGAATATCACCAGTGGATCGACACTGACGGAATCCATACTGGCGATCATTGATCAGACGGGAGTTTCTAGGTAGTTTAAGAGTTGACGGTTAATTGATTTCTTCATTACTTTAGAAAGAGTAGAAGTAATTGCAATGGGAGGGAACTGGCTGGATATGAGCAAATTTCTTAGCAGAAAGAACAACACCTTTGGAATAAGAAAGTGAAAAAGGCATCAAAGAACGAGAGTAAGTTCAGGAGCACAGGTTTTGAGAACAAGAGGAAAAATACCATCAGGATCTGGAGCTTTCTTAGCATCAAGATTCGTCAAAATCCTTCTGGCATCCTTTTGACGGAAGACCACAGGAGGCATTGAATGGAGCATGTTGGGAATGGAGGAAGGTGTTTTACCAAAATCATTAATACACAAGTTGGAAGAAAAGTGGGATGTTGGCAGGTCAGCTTTATCCTTGGCTGAAGTGACAACAGAACCATCTGGTTTTGACAGGGGTGGGAGCAGAGATGGGCAAAGTTTGTGGCCAATAGCTTTGGCAAGAGACTAGAATGCTCGGCTACCATTAGGGCAAGAAGCAAGTTTTTTACTCTTAGCCTGTTCAAAATCTAGTTTGGACTGATTAATAACTGCTTTACAATTGTTGCGAGATTTGGTGTAGGCAGAAAATGAAACTGAAGAATTGGAAACAAGCCAATTACAATATGCAACGTTCTTCTCTTGAACAGCCTTAGCACATTTATTGGAAAACCAAGGTTTAGATAAAGGACGAGATTTTAAAGTGGATTGTTGGATGAAGGATTCTATTCCTACGAGAATAAGTTCACTGACACAATCTGAGCAAACATTGATATCAGGAGTTTTGAAACAGTAATCTGACCAAAGAAAAGAGATCTCGCTGGTCATCCCATTTTGCATTGTTGTAATTCCAAACAATACGAGGTTGTGAATAGCCATGAGATAAAGGCTCCATTGGAGAAGAGACAATCACCAAGTTATGATCTGAGGTGCCTAAAGGACCACTCTCTTCGATCGTATACTTAGAAGGGTTGTTTGTGAGAAAACGTTCAGGGTGTTGGCTGTATGATTAGGATTTTCCGGTACCCTTGTAGGTAAATGAACAATCTGTGCAAGGTCATTAGTAATTGCAAAAGCCTCAGCACCTTGACCAGCTGGGTCGGTGTGACGAGAAAACGGAAGCCAGGTGCAGTTGTGAACATTAAAATCACAAAGGAAAATTACATCACTGTTAGGAAAGTTGTAGTGGAAAAATTCAAGTTGCAAAGAGAGGAAGTCAAAGAGCTCCAAGTGATTAGTGGAGTTGGAAGAATGGTAGAGACGACAGAATGAGGTAGGGAGATTTTAAGCCGGAGAAGATCGAAATGAGGAGATTCCAAATTACCAATTCTCTGACAGGGAATAGATATTGGAAGGGACATATACACAAGTACCCCCTTTGAGGTGAAAGGAATCATACAGCAAATATGCAACTGAGATGAGCAGTAGTTGAATCAGCCAATAACTGAGATTCTGTGAGAAAAATACATGGGGTTTGGCCTACTGCAAGTGGAAATGGACATCATTGAGATTAGAATAGAGAACACGTATATTTGTGAAATGAACAATTAGTGTTTGGGAGGTTTAGATCTTTTCGCAGATAAGCTTACTTTATTAGTTTGACAATTCATGGTGTATTTAATAGTAAGAAAAAGTGGGGGACATTCTGTGTGACGTAATGAAATTTTTGGATATGGCGTGTACATGGTAAGAATATACCCAGATCCTTGACATAACATGGCCTCGGCAATATCTCCTGCATACACAGTACTCAAATTCCCTCCAGTTACTGTCTGGCAGAGTAGAGGTAGCAAGATTATACACTAGCTGATCTGGAAGCCTCCTATAGAGTTACCAATAATTTCGGTTCGGTGTACTAACTAGCAGCCGGCCTGCTAACACTGTTTTAGAGCTGTACCCTCGAAGTGTAAGGAAGATTGGATCTCGCCGCGATGTTCATAATAACCTCAAAAGTCATCAGTCATACTGCATAGTGGGGAAGGGTTGACTGGAGCTAAGCTCTGGAGACTAAACATGGGTTGCGCCACTTCAAGCCTCCATTAAGCAAAGTGGTGGTATTGCGTCGGTTGATGAAAGTCATCTGCCACCTAGTATTGCCTGGTAACATTGGGGTGGCATTCCTCCCTGTAGTGTGGGCGCCATACCTCCACCCCTGCTTACGTTGGTTCATACCTGGGTGGTTACCCACAGTGTGCTTGTGCATAGAGGTTATACTCAGGATTTCTAATAGTCCCACCATCGTGAAGGTGCAAGCAGAGGATTTGGCTGTCACAGACCATCCGGACTTTGTCGAAATTGGGTACACTTGATTTGAATATCACCCGAATATCAGTTCCATCAGCATTTTAGACACCCGGGTAGCAAGTACAGCTTGTCTGGCCTATCTGCAAGAATGTGACAACCTCAAGGACCTCAATATATAATAAAATAACACTATTATACTATGTGAAAATTCTTAACAAATAGGTTTTATTAAATTCATATATAATACAAACTCACTACTGCAGTAATCTGTTAGCAGGTGACATTTCAGGATTCTTGCCAAACCCCAACTTCAGACCATAAATATTATGGGGGATATAAGAACATCTTTACAACAAAAAAATTACTACGAAATTAATTAAGAAGTTACAACTAGTGTTAAATTAAGGAGTGTATACCCTGGCATTAATAATGTTAGGAATACAGACGTTTTAGAACTCTATAGTCAAGTTAAATCACAAGTTAAATATTAAATAGAAACATAACAGTTATAACCGTATACACTTTGGAATAATTAGACATCTTACGTCCTGCACTGTAATGTAAACAACAAAAACTTGCCTTGTGCAAGGATACATAAAGAGAACCAGGTAGGATACAATTTGAGGTTATGAAGCCCAGATGGACAAACTTGAATAAGGTGAGCTGGTTCCAGACTAAAGACATGATCTGGGGATTCTGTTGGAGTTCCAGATATCTGGGTGGCATACCATCTCAAAGGACCCGACACTGCTCTGCTGTTCACTGTGTTGTGTGCTAATGGGGGTGAGATGGAAACGGAATGTAACTGTTTCTTCGTTTTCTTTTCTATTGTTGTTTTGAAAATGTTGAAATATAGGCTGTCAAAATTTGATCCTTTTTTTTTTTTTTTTTTTAGGGTCTATAGTCTAACGAATACTCTTATAATGTCACTCAGTTGTCTGTCTATCTGTCTGTCACAGCAGTGTATCTCTGGAACCACTAAACTTACTGACTTGAAATTTTGCGTGGGTTTGTACATCATGTGGGCCAACATATTGATCATTGTTGATAAAAAAAAAAAAAAAAAAAAAAAAAAAAAAATTGTCTGAGAAATGGGTGGTGAGACCAAATGTTGTTGACAACCTATAGCTTATTATACACTGTTGAAAAGAGCTCAGCGAGTAGATTTAAAATATAATTTTAAAATATTTTTTTAATTAACAATGGCGGCACCAGACAGGAAAATGTAATTTTCATGTCCCCCACCCCTCTATTTCCGGCACTAATGGAGCTAAAAATTTAAAAATCACATTAGCTATGCATTATTCGATGCTTATCAAGGGAAAACTATTCCGATTGAAATCTATCATTTACTTTTTGTGTTGAAATTAAAAAAAACTATTTTTTATTGCACTTTGATAGCGTGCTCCTTTGTACTAAGTAATTCCCCTTTTGGTGACAAAAAGGTTGCTAAATAGTTAGTTAATAATTCAATAAAGGTCATTTATAAATTTTGTGACGAGAAGTATTTTTTAACAATTTTCAAAGCTGGAGCTGTCCTGGTGGTGAGTTGCCTGCACAGAGTCTTGCATGGCCCTCGCCTGCCATTGCTTCTTCCCCAAGGCTTTAATTGCTTCTCTAGGAAGAAGTCGGAGTCGCTTCTCTCACTGTTGTCATTCACAACAACTGGAAAGACTCGAATAGACGTTTTCGTTAGTTCCTCAGTTTTAGACCAAGCCAGGGTACTAGAGACTTTTTTTTTTTCAGTTACCATAAAGCTCTCTATTTGAGATACTACACTAACAGCCATTCGTGACTATGGACCCTTAATGCACTGCCCTCAGTACTTGACCGATTTTTTTTTTTTTTTTTGTTATTTTTTTAATGGAATGGTCACTGAAGAGCTTAATAAAAATGGCTTCCTTAAAGGTTCTTCATCTTTGGTAGTTTTGGTTTGTGGTGAGTACAGATGTATCCTTGAATTCCCAGATATTGCCACATTGGAAGGTATGGCAGGCTGTATCTGATATGTTGAAATTACCATACTGCACATCCTTCCTTGTTCTTCAAGTCTTAACTGAAGACACCTGTAGGATTCTCCAATGAATATGGCTACACAAATGCACCTTATGTGGTATATTAGCCCTCGTGGATCATCTTCCGGTAATTTGAGCTTTTGTTTTAGGGAAGATGAGCTGCAGAACGTGGTCACTCCTTGTGTTTTGGCTGCTTTCGCTATCTTTTCACTGATGCCTAGGACATAGGATAAATTTATGTGGGAGAGGTTTCATTTTTCTTCTGAATTTGTCTTTTTTTTTTTTTTTTTTTGTTTTTTTTTCCCCCTGGTAAGGTCTGTTACATTTGTTTATAATGTGGAGCAGGTAACTGTCATTGAGGACTATTTGGGCTGTGGTTAAGACTTCTTTTTGCAGAAGTTGGTGGGCCAAGTCATATTGAATGAGTCCTGTGTCGGTGGGTTTTCTGTGTACCAAAAATTTCTATACTGTTGGGTCTTCTGTGGAGGAGAATATCCAGAAAAGGCAGGGATCTCTTTTTTTTCCCTTTCCATTTTGAATTTTATGCATTGATGGAAGCTGTTTGGATAGTTGTGAAGTGGCAGCCTAGAAGACCTATACAGTTTCCACAATTACCTAAACAGCTTCCACCAATCAAAAAAATTCAAAATGGAAATAGAAGAAAAGAGCTTCCTGTCCTTTCTGGACATTCTCCCCAAGAGTATAGGAACTTCGGTATACAGAAAACCTACTGATACAGGTCTTGTCAACTAGTATGACCCAGCCCACCCCCACTGCACAAAAATAGAAATAATGAAATCATATGTACTTTGAATCCTCAAGATATGTAGCAACCACCAACTTCTGCAGAAAAAACTCTCAGCCATAACCAAAATAGCTCTCATATGTTGCAAATACAGTTCCTATGTGTAAATATTTTACCTAATACTGTAAACAATGATTTAAAATGCTGCATGAGCCGAGCATGCGTGGTACATGGTTTTGTGTGAAATATCCTTGGTTGGAAGGAGTTAACGAAATCAAAGCCAGTAGCGTAATTACCCATTTGAATGGCTACAATCGAATGGTAGCATTTACAATCAAATGACAGCTGCAGGAAGTATGATGCAACAATACAAGTACAGTAAACCCTCGCTATTCGCGGTCGCTGATTTAATATAAAATGAAACCTAAAAAAAATGTGAATTTTAAAGCGTCGTCAACATTTTCCGCCATAAAAATACATCGGTGTGGCTAAAATTATCTTTCCCAGTCAAAACACAGCACTCAGTGGGTGGGGGAAGAGGGGTGACAAAATTGCGAGCGTGAATGTTTCTCGCTAATCCTTGTTCAGTATGTGTTATGCGCTTGTTATGGAAGGTTTCGTCGTTTGCTTTTAATTTATATGCTTATAAATTTATCAATTTATAAACTGATTTATTTACAAAAATGATAAATCTACCGTTTTGCAGTGTAAAACAGACTTTTTCGAGTGTGTTAATGGAAGAAAGTGACTTTGTTGTGGACAAGTTCTTTCTAACCAGTACAAAAATATGGCTACGAATAAAACAAGGGAAATGTGAAAAGATCAAAGAAGGTGATGACATTAGCGAATAAAATTGAGTTATTGGATAAATTTTCTAATGGTGAAAGTGTCTCCTCAGTGGCAAAACATTATAAAATCAATGAGTCAACTCAAAAAAATCGGAAGAAAAAATCCGCCGTAGTGTCCGTGAAAACGCGCTAATTGTTTCAAAAATTTGCCCTGTAACTCGTGATGTTAAAGGGAAAAAAAATGGAATTAGAAAAAAAAAGAACTGAACTCAATAAAATTCCGTTAAGTTCACTCATTATTCATGAAAAGGCAAAACTCCTTTATCAACACTTTAGCGAAACTGGTGATAGCACTGGCGGGATAAGTTTTTTTAGTTAGCAAAGGCGCTGGTTTGAAATTTCTAATAAATATTATATTTAATATTAAATTGTTTCTTATTTTCATTTCAATGCCATATGCTTGCATTTCACTATGTACTGTCTATGTACATAGTCATATTATGAAGGTACATATAATACATACATAGAAAAAATTTTAGACTAGTTTTTCTTATATACAGTATTTCATACTTTGGAACGGAACCCCTTTATTACTATGGGAGCCATAACTCGGTATTCGCGGCATTTCTCAGGAACGTAACCTCCGTGAATAGCGGGGGTTTACTGTATTTGATTACAAATACTTTGTATTGTTGCCTCGTGTGAATTCAGCTGGCTGCTGTACATATAGATGCAGAGTAAGCACAACCAGCTGTTATTGGAAGCATTAAATTAATTATTATTTACTTAAACATTTGTATATGCTAGACTAGTTCACCTGAGGTGAACTAGTCTATCATGTCCTATTGATGGTTTATTGAACATTATCTTGTAGAGATAGGGAGGTCCTAATCCCACTGTATAAGGCAGTTGTAAGACTGCATTTGGAGGGGGGGGGAACCCATCATATCCTATTGATGGTTTATTGAACATTTATCTTGTAGAGATAGGGAGGTCCTAATCCCACTGTATAAGGCAGTTGTAAGACTGCATTTGGAATATTGTCTAAGTGTGGAGACCACCTGGAAAAAAGGTGGCAGGGTAGGGGGGGGATATTGAGCTTATTGAAAGGGTCCAAAGATGGACAATTTGCATGGTGTGAGATTGACAAGTGGGTGGGGGGACCTGATTAGGGTTTATGAGACTAAGAGGAGTTAGTAAAATGAATGAAGGTGGAATTTTCTCTGTTATAAAGAATTCCAGAACTAGGGGCCATAAATTTAAATTGCAGGGGAAGAGGTTTAGACTAGATTGTAGGAAGTTTTCTTTTATCTATAATGATAACATGATCTCATTAGTCCAGATATTTTTGGCTCTTTTATTTATTGGAGGTTTTTTTTTTTTCATATTCATAGTTTTTTTATTATTATTATGTAACACTTGGTTCTTGAGAAATTTCACTTCATGTATTTCATTGTTTTATTGATCCTTTGTATAAACAGCAGTAGCTATCTAAATGGATATTGAGATTATTCTGGTTTTTTTGCCTTTGTAAACATATTTCAATAGAGTACTACTTGACTGTTTTATATGAAAAAGCAATTTATTTTTGTTATTGTTAATTTTTATTTGGTTTTTCCAGTCTTAAAATGTTACATACAGCAACACTGCACTATATTAATCGTTATCTGGTAGTAAACTAATATGGGAGCTGTTCAGCCCTATACTCATATGATGCAGCTTGTGAAATTGTTGGAATGAATGAACAGCAAATGTGTAATTCTACTCTTTACCAGATCTCAATTGCAGTAGTTTCTTAGTATCGTCCATATAAAAGTTGTGTACATGCGCTTGCTTTTGATTTTTGTTTGACTCTTATCATAAATTGAAAGTGCTGTTTGTTTATAAAGATACTTATTATTAATAATGTCTGTAAATAAATTCATAAATTAGTCAGTTAGTAATGTGATATTTTGGCTGAATTTCACAGGCACTGCAAAAAAAATTCCTCTAATGGCTCACATAAATCAATGCATTCTGCGGTGCCTGTGAAATTTAGCCAAAATATCATATTACAGCTACTATTTCTGCATTACATATCTAACTGGCTTCTAGGCAAAAAAAAAACAAAAAATTGTTTCATACCTAAGATTCCAAAGCTCCCTAAGAGGTTGGTGATGAGATGAAGTATCTTTAGGCAAAAGCAATCACATTGAACTTTAGAAGTCATTGTGAAAATGTATTACAATGAAACCTCACTTGATGGACACCTATCTACAAGGGATTCTTGTTTTGGACCCTCAGGTTTTGGTCCTGGAAAGAAGTAGTAGAAATTACATATCAGAGGACATCTCCACTGTGAACTTGGACATTTTAATAGGTGTCCTTTTGGTATTTTCAAGCTCCCTATACAGATCATTTTAAAGTGCAGTTCACAGGCATGCATTTTTGCCAGTCAACTGCATTTGTAATGAAGGCAAGTGAAGGTCAGGGTCATTAAAGTAATTAAAGTAATACAAATTAGACTTCTTATGGCCATGGATTACTCATGGAGCAGATGGCACAGTATGTCATTAATACGTTCACAACTGCTAGTATGGATTGTTTACAAACTTATGTGGGCTCTCCAATGCCGTTTACAGAATTAAAAAAAAAAAAAAAAAAAACTGAATAATTTTGACCAGTAGCCCATGAGAATTTTCTATGTCCACAAGTATAGGGTATCCAAAAATCTCCTTTACAAATTTGAAACCACTTCAGAGGACTCTCCAAGTTTTTATTCACAACTAGAAAATTACACTCTGCAGGAGATGGCAGCATAATCACAAAATTGTAATCATGGTGGAATTTACCCAACCCAGGAAGGTTGAAGTGCATACTTTGGTTCAGTGAGCTGCCATCTGCCACCCTACTGTGCATAAATTTCAATCATGGTTTAAAAAGATGCCAGCAAATAGACCTACAGTTCTGCAATGGTAAGTAAAATCCATAAAAGACACCTGTTTTGTGTAATCGTCTTGGAAGAAGTGGTGGCTGAATAAAATTCGGTGAGGGCATGGTGGAGCTTGGTCAAGGGGTTTCATGCAAAGCACATGGACATCCATACATGTCAGCTGCAAGCTAACATTATTATTATTATTATTAATAGCTACATGGTGCAAGGAAGCCTGAGGCTTATGCTGCACCAGCCAAAAAAAAAAAATTCCCGAGTTACCGTGAGAGAAAGAGTCGAAGCGAATCACCAAGAAAGAGAAGAATGATGATATCCAGCTCAGGACCTGTGTGTGCCTAGCCCTTACTCACCAGATGTGAGTAAGGACAACAGTGTGACATGTTACATCAATGTCTAAGGATGAAACCATACAAGTTACAGCTCTTACAGAAACTGTTGATCAAAGACAAAACCAAAAGGATGGAATTCTGTTGGTAAATTTCTCCATTATTCCAGTTCTGCAATTGTACATCTACTGTCATACATTTTCTGACTGGAAAAAAACTTTTAAGATGTCTTCTATCACTTAAAAGTGTGAAAAGTGTCCAGTTTCAGATTTATATTGTGTACCCTATATTGATACAATAACATTTTAGTTTTGTAAAAGTTTATGCACACCTTGCACATTTGATATTACTATATATTTGATAAAAACACTGCGATATTCAATATTAGTAGATAGGAGGGGGGTGGTGGGGTAATGCTTCTTATCAGAAGCAGCCTGAGTGCGACGATAACTTTCCTGGATTCAGACATTTCACATGCTAGTATAGAAATCTGTATGGTGTGAGATAGTTGGAAACAAAGGTATAATGCGAGTAGGAGTAATCTACAGACCATGTGATTGTGAAGATTATGACGAAAGCCTCTACATGCAAATGGATTGGGCAAGTAAGTGTCATTGTCTTATTATCAGTGATTTTAATTTGCCTCTAATTGATTGGAGTAAATGGGAAGGAAATTCGACATGGGGAACAAAATTTTTAAATCAACTAGATGACTGTTATTTGTATCAACATGTCAGGGAAAGTACTAGAGAAAAGAATATCCTAGACCTCATCATCACCCATGAATCAGATGACATAACAGGGCTGACAGTAGAGGAACCAGTAGCAGGAAGTGATCATGGAGTTCTACAGTGGATGATGATGAGAGAGGTAGCAGCAGTAAAAGGCAAAGGAATGGGTTTTAATTTCAGAAAAGGAAATTACGATGCCTTAAGGTACTATATGGCCTCTATTAACTGGGTAGATATCACACAGAGAATGAATACATTTGAACTGTGGTATGCTTTTAAAACATTAATCACAGATGCCTTCAATGCGTATTTACCATTAAAAAAATACTCCACTGGGAGGGTTCCAAGTTGGATGAAACGTGAAGTTGCCACATTACTTGAGCAGAAAAAGTGGCATGGAAAGGTTACAGAGCAATAAAAAGTACTGATGCCTACAACAGCTACAAGATGATCTGCAATAAAGCCACAGAAAAGGTTCAACAGGCAAAAGCAGTTTATGAGAAATCACTAGCAAACAAGAGAAAAGAGGGGGGATAAGGAATTCTTCACATATATAAATGCCAAGAAGAGCAGGACAAACCAGATCGGACCTTTACGTAATGGAAAGGGGATAGTATTAAATACACCAGCTGTCGTTGCAGATGAACTCAACAGTTATTTTGCATCGATATTTACAAATGAATGGGAAATTGTGGGAGCGAAGTTGAAAAATATGTAATTAATTAATGATATTGAAATTTCACAAGATTATTTAATGAAAAAACTTTCGAGCCTACAGGCCAGTAAGGCTCCTGGAGTTGATGGAATATACCCTATAATCTTAAGGGAGGCGGCAAGTGAGTGCATTGAACCATTGAGGCTAATTATGTGAGCATCACTAGACTCTGGGGAGATTCCCTTGGATTGGAAAAGTGCCAATGTATCTTCCATGCATAAGGGTGGCTCTAAGAGTGAAGTGGGAAATTATCGACCTGTCAGTCTGACTTCAGTGGTAGGGAAAATCATGGAGGCAATGATCAAGGGTGGAATTCAGGATCATTTGGATCGAATTGAAATTCTCAAAGATACTCAGCATGGTTTTGTAAAGGGAAAATCATGTTTAACAAATCTGGTTCACTATTTTGAAAGGGTCACTCGTGAGCTGGATTTAGGGAATAATTTCGACATTGTTTATTTAGATTTCAGCAAAGCTTTTGAACTCAGTCCCACATGAGCAGTTGCTTTATAAACTGGAACAGGTTGGAATCACTGGGAAAATCCTTAGATGGATAGCAGGATGGCTTCAGGGCAGGAGGCAGAGGGTTGTGATAAATGGCTATTCCTCAGATTGGGTTGATGTAAGAAGTGGGGTTCCCCAAGGATCAGTATTAGGACCACTGTTGTTTTTAATTTTCATAAACAACATTGATGAAGAGATAAAGGGTGTCATGTCTAAATTTGCAGATGTTAAAATTGGTAGAGTAGTTTGCAGATGATCACTGTCAAGCTGAGCTTCTTCAGAGAGACCTAGATAGACTTCAGGAATGGTCAGAAAAATGGCAGCTATGCTTTAATCCAACAAAGTGTAAGGTATTACACCTGGGAAACAGTAATCCTAAAATAACTTTTCACTTGGTGGAGTTCAACTAAACCCAGTACTGGAGGAAAGGGACTTCATCCAGACTTCGTATTGGGTGTTACAATACGGTCAGAAATGAAATTCTCTGAGCATTGTAAACAGGTTGCAAGGAAAGCCCATGGTGTCCTATCGATGATCTCTCGAACTTTTGCAAGTAGAGATAGGGACGTGATAATCCCATTATATAAGGCTTTTGTTAGACCACACTTGGAATACTGTGTTCAAGTATGGAGACTGCACCTAAAGAAAGACATTGAGATTCTTGAAAGGGTGCAAAGACAGGTAACTCACCTGGTGAGATCAGCAAAAGGGCATCCTTATGAAGAAAGACTTTGAATATGTGGGTTGCAGAGTTTGGAAACTAGACACCTTAGAGGAGATTTGATTGGGGTGTTTAAGGCTCTGAGAGGCATCAATAAAATGAATGAGGATGAAAATTTCAAGATTATAAATGATGCTAAAACTAGGGGACATAAATTCAAGCTATGGGGTGAAATGTTTAGATTGGACTGCAGGAAGTTTTATTTTAGCCATTGAGTTATAAATTACTGGAATAAGTTGCCTACATGGTTGGTAGAGGCTGACAGTTTGGGGAAATTCGAAGGTCATTTGGATAGTACCTTTGGGTCAGGGAAGCTCATAGGATGATAGGTTTAATTTACTTTTCTTTTATTAATTATTATTTATTTATTTATTTTTTTTTTATCATTGTTTTAGTCGGTTTTTTTTTTTTTTTTTTTTGCTGGTGCAGCATAAGCCATAGGCTTTCTTGCACCATGCAGCCATTACTAATACTAATTACTTTCATCATTGCTCCAGCAACAGTGATGTCCAGCTTTTTGACTGAGGGACAATAACAAATTTTCCATGCTGTCACATACCACTTTCACTTAGCAGTGAAAAATGTTGGTTGTTTAAAGTTTTCGCCTGAAAAAATTTGGACCGGTATTCCAATGTAATACTGGTCGATGTTTTCCTGGGCATTACATTGATTGTGTGTTAATTTTTTAAGAAATGAAATTTCTTAAAAAAATTTAATGTAATAGATTATATCCTATTACATTAAAAAAAAATTCTGTTTCTGTGTGAGCAAAAATGATGAAATCGACTAGAAATAGTAAGGGATCTAATTATCAGTAATGAAAATGAAATGCCCTAAACAAAGCTATTTATGTTCATATTTACTAAATGTTAATGTGTTTTCTTAAAGGTTGTGTTATTTATTAAAAGTTTATTAACTGAAACACATATACACAATCAATTTAAAACACACACTCACTCTTGAATAAGCCACCAGTTTTGGTGAATTTCATTTTTCTGAATGACTGAAACTGGCTGCTCTAACCTCTGCAGAGTGGGCACTTTCTTCTGACCCAGTGTATCTGCTTTAGAGAGGTTTCACTGTACAGTGTGTTTTTTTTTTTTTTTTTTTTTTTGTTATATTGACGCCCTTAAAACCCTAAGTGTAGTACACAATCATTATTTGCAATGATTCATCCAAAGTAAGCCTCGAAGCTGTTTTATCTATAATTGAAATGTAATTACCTCTGTGCCAATAAGGCATGCAGTGCACATGAAAGAAAGACATAGGAAAACATGAAGGTTATCTTCTCATAAATCAGCTATGCAGAACACAACTGGAATATGTGTGGTATTTAAAAGTGATTTGTGTATTACTAGACATAGAATTAGAAAAAACATTATTGTTGATTTCTGTGTGAGTGGGACATTTGAGTCAAGTAGTGTCAAGTTATGAAAGGTAAGTTAAAAGAGGGCACATTGTGCCAATGGCTTATTAGAACCTGTGAATGATGAGGTGTTGAACTGTATTTCGAATCCCACAGCACTTCAAAACTTCTTAGAGATTCATCTTTCTGACAGGTGGTGAATACACTTGTATTTGAATATGGCCTGTAAAATATCATTAAAAATACGTTTTGTGCATTTGCATTCAGATGTTTTTATTTGTGATCTTAGTGGTGTGAGTAACATGAATGATTTCACCAAGATGTCACTGCAGTGGAGAAGAGGTCCTAGGTTAAATGGAGTTGCATCGAGTTGCCTAACTGTTGGTGGACTCTTGTGCAGTTAGCATGGTGGTTATAGTTACCTTCCCTCACATCATTTGGGGGAAAAAAAAAAAAAAAATTCTGTATCAAGTGTATGTGTCCTGCCACTAGCATATTTAACGTGTTTCACTTTTAAGTAATCGGCAGGCATTAATATGTTTTAATTTTCAGATATTAATAAAATTCATAGATAATAATATAACAACGTTTTTATTTTATTAATAATAATTGCATATCAGTTACTGAAAGTATTTGTCTGTGTTGACTAAAATAGGATATATAATTTTTAAATTGAAGACATTTTAGTTCACGGCTAAGTACACCATCTATAGTTGTTCCATTACATGTAGTATTTATCGAAAGATCTGATGACATATCCAAGTTGAATGTTTTCATAAATGTGCAGAACTCTTTTCCAGCCTCAGAGTTTAATTGTAAAGAAAAAAAATTACATTCAATCTGAAAACACCATGTGACTTGAAACCAGATGCGTTTTCGAATTAATGCATTTCCCAGAAGTGTGTGTGTTTTTTTTTTTTTTTTTTTTTTGCGTATTAAAACCTTAATATTTGTTTCTAAATTCCTTAGCTTTTATAATTTGATTATGTGAGGAAATTTCCTTGATCACGTTCATATTTTCCACTATCCTGGAAAAGATACTGCAATTTTCAGAGGTTTGAAAGTTTTCCTCTAGTATAGAGCTAAGGTGAAGCCTCGTGCAAAATTTCATTATATTTGTTCCAGTAGAAAATAAATTATTGTTGCCATGTATGATTGCAACAATACAAATTAAAATAATTCGCTTCTGGTGGAAGCTGAAGATGACGTCACTTCCGTAATGCTTTTCGCATGACGGTTTTTCATTACAAAATTTTTGGAATAGTGCCAGTAAAAACTTTTATAACTTCAAAAAGGGTTACTTTGAGTCCTGTCTAAACAAGAGTGACTCTTGTGGACCCTTTTTTCCCCTGAACATTAATTGGTGTTCAAAAACTGGTAAAAGTTGATTTGTTTCTGGTGTGGGTTGCACAGTTTTTGCTCCCATAAAATGGGGGATAAAATTGCATTGACTGTTTTAACTGTGATGTATAAATGTCTGCTTATTGGTGAATTCTAAGCAGAAATAAAACTTGTTTGGCATTAAACATGTGTATGGTTAATTTTTTATTAGAATTTAAATGTTGAAGCAGCAAAATTTTTAAAAAAGAATGTGTTTTATTTTACACTGTCGAACATTTAGCCCTTTATTTAATTTTTCAGGTGGATGATATCTCAGATGAGTCATTTCTGATACGTCATCAGAGATGTGAGGAGGAGGAAAAGAAACGCTTCTTAGGCTTCTTACATCTACCATCACACGGGCGAGCTAGATTTAGAGGACGATTTGAAAGTAGAGCAGATAGCAGTGGTGCCAATACACCAGACCCACCATCGCCTCATCCACCAGATGTCTTGGGTCAAGATTCCAATTCTGGACCTGCAGGAGGACCATATTCCCCCGCAATATCACCCCCTGCAACTCCTATTCCACTATCATTTTTATCTGATGATTCCCAGTCATTTGCCTGTACAACCTCAGTACCTCGCCTAGAGAAGAAGCGTGCATCAATCTTTTCAAAACGTGAACGATCCAGTGAAGAAACTAAGTTTCAGGAACTTGAAGATGTATATATTCCTCCTTATGAACCACGTGTATTTCCCTTATTGGATGAAGAGTATGAGGAAATGCTAAAAACTTCTCACCACCGTGAAACTTATGATCCAGTTGAAAACCTTCGTACTAAAGATCCAAGCAGCCCAGATTCACCTGGAAGTTCTTCTAGTACCAGCTCTGCAATTGAAGAAGATCCAACAGATCCAGAATGGACTGTAATAACACCTGATAGAGGACCACAACAGTCACTAGTGCTTAAACTAGCTAAAAGATAGGTTATAGCACATAATAATATAGTGGTTAAAAATCTCACATGAAAATGTTAGGCTACCCGAAGAAGTTGGGTACAGAGATGAAATAAAGCAGGAAGGAAAGGAGTTCAAGAGCCCTTCGAAAGCCTCCCCGCGTTGTTATAGGGGCAGGTTTTTATTTAAGGGGTATCCGCTTGACCCACTCTTCATTCTTTGCATCAGATTGGATTATCTGATATTCACAGAGAAGTTGTTCCCAACGAACGAACAGATACGAGTCGAATATCAAGTGTGTATAGTGCTTGACTTATGGAGCACCTAACTGGTGTAATCCCTTTATTGGTGGCCTAGTGTTCAGTAGATATTGGTACCAAATAATTATTACCCTTCCTGTGATGTGTTGTTCTTTTCAGGTACTGAGCACTTCTCCAATGCATTATCACACTACTTCAGCATTAACTACAGCACCTGTTACATATACCAATGTAGCCAAAGTGTAATGTACAGTAACAGTGAATGTTCAGTTAAATTCATCTGCTGGTGATTTATAGGGCACACCACTGTCATGTACTTATGTATATATTTGCTGTTTACTACAGTTTATTTACTGCATTTTCTTTACGTTGCTAGTGTAAAGTCAGTCAGATGATAGTGATTGAAAGTTTACTTTAATTTTAATGTCATTGTTAGTCTAGTTCATTACTTCATAATTAGTTTGGATCCCTTCAAGGGTTGTTGTCTAGTGTTTTCATTACTGTTCATAGTTAACAGAGTAAGTAAACGAAAAATGTCATTCCACTTGCTATGTTCTAAGCTCATATGTATTAAAGGCATACCATTTGCACTTGTAGTGCTACATTCAGACAGTTTTTTGACAGTTCAAAACAAGTCAGTTGCATTCATTCCACATACATACCACAATCCAGTCAGCAAGCTGGTGCAAAGTTGTTTTTTTTTTTTTTTTTTTTTTTTTGGGCCAGGTGGATCTGTTTGATTGCAGGATTTATTTATGAAATTTGCTTTTTTTAAATCACAGTGGTTTATCTTGTACATTTTCTATTCTTTAATCAAAAACTAATGTAGATATCTAAGTCAGAAGCTAGAGATAAAAAAAAAAAAAAAAAGGTTGTTGTACAGTTTGAGAGTCAAGTCTAATCACTTAGAGTATCCAAGATCCAGTTTTTTTGGTGAAACAGTATAGAAGTGTATTTGCAGAGTATCAGTTTTACAAATACACTTAAGTACATGATAATTATTTACAAATATGTTTTATAAAATTCACGATCCAAAATATTATTTCTTCATATTTCAAAAAAAAAAACCACTCAACTAATCCAAAATTAAACATTAAAAACAGGAAAATAGGGGTTTCTTAGTGTCTCAGTACACTGATGTACTGAGACACTAATCTTTTGTTGTCCTCTGTATCAAGGTAATGTATACAGGGTGTCTCAAAAATATAGGTACAAACGTTTAGGGGAGGTAAGTAACATCTAAAGGAATGTGAATCGCATAGGAACCCATAACCGGAAAGTCACCGTAAGTCAGTAGACGGTGCGATAGTTGCCGCACGAAGAGCATGCATCGATATACGAACCGTGAGCTGGCGGGCATTCACCTAGTGTATGGATTAGCTGAGGGCAATGGATGAGCCGCTCAACGAATTTATGGAGAACGCTTCCCAGACACACATGTACTGGACCACTGTTTGTTTGTGTGTGTGCATCAAAATTTGTGCGATTATGGGTCATTTAGAGGTAACAGGAGTAGTGTGAGCAGACCACGTTCGAGGCAAACTCCCACCGTGGAAGAAAGTGTGTTGAATGCCGTCCACTACCAGCATATGTGCTGTTGCGTCTGCCTTAGGAGTGTCTTGTTGCAGTGTACAACGTGTCTGGCACGATTATTCCTTACACCCCCTTTCATCTCCAAAGGGTTCAGTTACTGCTCCCCCAAGGTCATCCTGCATGTGTGGCTTTTGCGCAGTGGTTTCTCCAAGAAAGTGTTCAAGACTTGAATTTTCCAGCCTATGTTTTGTTCACGGATGAGGCTTATTTCACTCGGGAAGGCTTATTCAGTCAGCACAATGCTCATGTGGGCTCACGCCAACCTACACAGTGTGTGCCCCCATGCGACACAACATTGCTTTGCAATAAATGTGTGGGCAGGTATGGTTGGTGACTGCTAAGTCGGCCCATACCTGTTACTATCCTGCATGAACTCCACTAAATACTGGAACTTTCTTGAACAAGTTCTACCAGGGTTACTTGACGATGTTCCAGCAAATGTGAGATGCAACATTTGGTTTCAACATGACGGGGCGCCTGCCCATTACGGAAGGTGTGTTCGTATCCATTTGAACAGGCGTTTTTGGGCGTTGATGGATTGGCCGTAGTGGGCCTGGTCCTCATGCTCACCTGATTTATCGAGCCTTGATTTCTTTCTGTGGGGAGCCCTCAAATCTATCGTGTATGAATCGCCTGTGGAGATGGAAATGGATCTCGTGGCAAGACTTGTCTGCGCTGCTGCTGCTGCTGCTGTCAAAAACTCCAGGTGTGTTCGACCGTGTCCACCAATCCATGCTGCGTCAGTGTCACGCATGTATCGCGTCTCATGGTGGAACCTTCGAGCATCTGTTGTAAAATCATGAAATGCATCCATCTCGTACTCCATTGTTAATATTATGTCAAATAAATGTTTGCCACTAATTACTGTCTTGTGTCATTTCTGCCTCTTGTGCCTCTGCTACTACTTTCCTGTGACGTTTCCGGTTATGGGTTCCTATGCGATTCACATTCCTTTAATGTTAGCTACCTCCTCTAAACGTTTGTACCAATATTTTTGAGACACTCTGTATAGAATCGAATCTTGATTTAGCCCACCATTTGTTCGCCACTGACATTTCAAACAATAAGAATTACATAAGTAATTTTTATGACATTTTCTCTAGAGAAAAAAGGTAATATTCAAATATATTTGCACATAAGAATGATATATGAGAAATGCAAATAGAAAAATATTTAGGGATTACCAGGATATGCAAAGCAAAGGTTAGTAATAATTGGAAAATAGAAATACTTTAAAATTGATTTTATTCAAAGTACTTATCCAATTTTGTCTGCATTTTATTTTTGTTATCAATTTAACGTGTAGAAATGTCCAAAGCAACAACATATTTCATTAGTTCTTTTCGAGGAATCGACAAATTTTTCGAAGACATACCTCAGCTACTACTTTTTTTACAAACTTCCATCTCGTCTTCTTCACTGTCAAATGAAAGCTCATTTCCTTGGTTGTCATTTCCCCAAAAGTAGGTTCTTGGTCGACTGCAAGAAATAATTCGGGAGATATAGATGCACTCACAATTGGAAGATCAACCGTGGCTATTTGCAAACTCCTGGATTATCTTCTATTTCCTCTAAATGAACTTTTTCAATAAGCACATTGAGTCCAACAGTTACTTATTGTTTGTGATGAAATTTTATCCCGTGAAAGTTTGATCATAATCATATACAATGCATCTTTCAAAGACAATTCAGGTGAACAATTATTGTTGGTGCTCTATTATCTTCATCTGATGTTGCCTATAATGTGCCTTTCTTTTCAGTTACATTCAACACTGCCCTCTTACTCGGTTTGAGAAAGTCAGTACTCCTGAATTAATTTTAATGAAAATAAAAGTTATTCTCTAAACTTGATATTTAATAGTAATAGTACCAAAATACATTCAATAATAATGTTCACAAAAATATGTTTAAAACTAATGAATGCAGAAAGGTGCTTGAAAGTAAAATATTCTTTCTTTTGTATTAGAAGATAATATGGCAAGCACAAGGAATGTTCTCATAATATGGCAAGCACAAGGAATGTTGAAAAACATGTAAATGGTGGAGAATTCTGAGTCCACTTCCGGACTCATATACAGGGCCAAAAATGATTTTCACTATGGCTTGAAAAAATCACTTTTCCATAAAATAAAAAGACGAGGCAGACTGGTATGCGGGTTTGGTGTTAAATTGGGTTCTTTTGGAATGACAAGTCTACATTTTCACATTCACATGTATGGCAACTTGTGGGAGTGGCACTTTACCAAGGGATTCTGCTATTAATATTTATCGAAAATATCAGTTCACAAGTATTCATTGGCATCTTAGAAGGTGGTACTATATAGGGGGGGGTGGGTGTTGTTATTGCCGCAAAATTGCATACAGAAACAAACGAATGTTTTTTGGAAGATATCCAGTTTTTATATAATCATCTTGTAAATGAACCTACTCTTCCCAAACTTGTGATAGAACTCTGATGTTATAGGGGCTCATGTGCTTGCATACACACATTCTAGGATAGTCCATTTTGTTTCTGTATAATATTAAATTACATGTAAATACAATGGTTAATAATACAAAATGATCCAAATGTAAGTAAATGAAAAGAATTTCATAAAACAGTAAACTGAAAAATCCAGCACATTTTCCAAAAAAAGTGTCGACATTTTACCATCTGGAAATTTAAGAAAGCAATCCGGAACGTGTATCAGTGATTGCATTTGTTCTTAACAGTTCAAACAAAAAACATTTCTTTCTTTATAAGATACTTGCAAGAATATTGTCCTTTAATCTGCTCTTGTGGCCAGTAGATTTAAACTGCATAGTTTAAATCTAATACAATGGTATTAATTCTCACAACACAATGTTTTAATATATCAGCAATTTGCCTTTGCAACAAGTTGTCCTCGTATTGCACTACTTTTAAACAGGTGGCCTTTCCAAAGGCTAATTGTTCATTTTGTTTAAAAGATGTGACACTGCTATGTCTTTCCTAAGACTAACTGGTCCCTCATTAGGTAATAAATGGTTTCTGGTGATAACACTATGCAAAACAGTTGTGAAGAAATTGTTTGATGCAGTATACCAAATAAGTTTTAAAAGTTATAGTTAAAGCTGTCTGTTTGAGAGCAGTGCAATCATGCTGGCTGCAAAAACAAATGAAAGGACAAGATAATCTGATAAACGTTACAGATCTAAATAAATTCATTGTTTTTGCTTTGCTTAATACTTATTGAAATGTGCTCCTCTAAAACTGTTCAGCCACTAGGTATATCTCTCTCTCTAAAATCTGGCACCTATCAGTTCCCAATGGTGCCATGTTTTAAGGAGTTTACTGCATTCTTTCAAGTGAAATGTGTAGTTTAAAACTTGCACATCCATACATACACTTGATAATATTAAATTAGAAATATTTCCATTAAAGTTGTTAGTAGTTAAATGTTAGTTGTGTATACCAATAAAGAGTTCTTGTTTTTAAAAGCATGTTCCTTGAGAATCCCTAGGGAAAAACTCACTTGAGATCACATTTTTTGAGATAACTCTAAATGCTGAAGCAAGCAATCTTATCTATTACATTGAGCATTATCTTTTTGGGAGTAAACTTCCCAGAGTGCCATCTAGTTGATCAAAAAAGCAAAATGTGCTTTGAAAATTTATAAGTAACTTCCAGAATTTAGAGTATTAAAAAGCAGTTGACATGGTCATTGGTGACAGGTACTGTTGCTGTACAATGAGTGGACAGGAATGGGATACCTACCTAGTTATGGGTAGGATCATCTTTCACACAGCAAGGCAATGAGTCCATTAGTTCACGAAAGCGTTCTGCAGATATTTCCATCTGTGCAGCACCATTGACCATAATTCTGTGGCATTTCTGGGTGGAGGATCCAAGGCTCGAATGGATCTTTCCACGGTGTTTAAATCTGCAGAATGCTCTTCGAGCCATGTTCTAGTCACCGTGGCTCTGTGGGGAGGTGCATTATCCTGCTGGAAGAGTCCATTACCATGTGTGTGCATGATGACCAGAAGGGATGCAGATGGTCTGCAAGGGTGGACATATAACCTGGACTGTTCAGAGATGCGTCTAAACGTACCAGAAAAGTTCCAACGTGTGCCAGTTGAACACTTCACCTGGCTCCGGCTTGGCTTGGAGATAACTTGACCCTTCCCTGAACGTATGGCGAGAAGAGGGGGGAAACGTTGGGCAGAGTCTTGCGTTGTTAATCACTGCCGTATCGCCGAGGTCGGGAAGCTGTACCCTTAACTGAATCTAGATATCCCATATATAGTTGTTCCATTGTGTGTAGTATATATTGAAAGATCTCTTGACACGTCCCAATTAAAGAACGTTTTCATAAATGTACAGAACTCTTCCAGCCTCAGAGTTTAATTGTAAAGAAAAAATTGCATTCAATCTGAAAACACCACCTGAGTTGAAACCAGATTCGTTTTCGAATTAACGCATTTCGCAGTTTCCGAAATTTTTTTTTTTTTTTTTAGAAAGTTAAAATACAATTTCCGAAATTGTATTTTAACTTTGTTTCTAAATTCCTTAGCTTTCCAACTATATACTATACTTCCACATTATCCCGTTTATTGCGTGAGGAAATTTCCTTGATGATATGTTCATATTTTCCACTATCCTGGAAAAACTACTGCAATTTTCAGAGGTTTGAAAGTTTTCCCTCTAGTATAGAGATAAGATTAAGCTCCGTGCTAAACTTTATTAAATTTGGTCCAATAGAAGATAAATTATTGTAGCCATCATACAAGTTACAATAATTCACTTCTGGTGAAAGCTGGAAAAGGCGGAACTTCCGTAACGCTTTTCGCATGACGGTTTTTCGTTACAAAATTTTTGGAATAACGCCAGTAAAAACGTTTTTAACGTCAATAAAACCAATGTGTTATGAAACGAATAAATCTGATTTGGATATGCACAAAATATTTCTGGGAAGGCTCCAAATAATGGCATAAAGGATCATGGAAACTACCTCGCTAGCTATTTAATGTGTGTGATGAAACCCAGAAAGTTTTTGTATTAAGTGAACTCAGGCAATACTAATTGACAGAACAGTGATATTGTCGTAATTCAGGGCGGAAGTTGAGAAAATTGGTTAAAACAATTGCGTTATCAGCAGAAGGACAAAGCGAGCAAAATATGCTCGTCAAGGAGCGTGCATATGTTTCGATTTAGTCACTTTCGACAAATCCCAGAAACGTTTGACTTTGAATCATTTAAAGCAGTGGTTGCTAAACTTTTTTGGCCATGCTCCCTTTGTTCCATAAGTTCATCCACATTGCCCCACAAACTTTTTAGTTTCATTAATTCAACAAAACTGATAAACTTGATCCAGTGATACCAGCTTTTCAAAGTGTAATAGTCATTTAGCAAGTCTTGGATGCATTTAGTTGGTTCTAAGTCACTTAGCCGGAGATATAACTACTCATCAAGCAAGAAAATCAATCACTGTTACCAGGAATTGGCTATCTTGTGACAACTAAATTGTAAGTACGAAGTGATCAAAGAATAGCTTTAAAAGCGATGAGTAGTCAAACTTTAAATACAAAGCTTGCCCTGTGTTCTAGTGTAGTTAACCAAATAAGCTATTAACGTGAATGGAGGGTCCAACCTCCTAATGGGTACCATTACTGCTCCCTCGCTTTTTAGTTCCCCCCACCATGTAATCCCATCTCTGGCTTTGGGGACCAAGTGTTGAATGGATTGAGTAAGTTCAATGCTGATTGAGTCTCCTTTTGTTCCCACTATATGCTCTGAGGGAGCATAACTCGAAATTGAGGAAGTGCAGATATGCAGAATTTTTTTTTTTTTTTTTTTCATCCAGCGTTTAGTTGATTGTTGGAACAAATTGCCATATGGTGTTGTAGAAGTGGGTAGTTTGAATGAACTAAACACAGGGCTGGACGGGTGATATGCGATTTTATTTTTATTTATATATATATATATATATATTTTTTTTTTTTGCTGTTGCTGTTATAAGCTTGATTTCTTTCACAATTTTCTGCTACTAACATTAATGGCTGCATGAGCTTTTAAGGGATTCTTGGCATGGGTAATAATTATGAGCCTATTATACATCCCATAGATAAAGTCTTCCTGTTTGAATTTGATCTTACTGGAACAAACGATCGATCGAATCCCATCAGAACTTAATTTTTAGCTTTGTTCTTGCTGTCTTACATGTTGGGGACGAAGCATTTCATCACGAGTTGTCTCGGTATTGAACTGCCATTAGTATATTTCTTTTTTATTTAAAGTACATGCCACCCCGCCTAGATCTTGGTTTTAATTTTTGGGATGAAAGCTAAAAGTTGGCAGAAGAGATAGATAGGTGTGAAACACCCTCTTGAAACAGAAGAGACCACCCACTACAAACTCGAGCTCAATTTACTTCAGGGTTGACAAATTTGCTGAGACCCGAGTTAAGATCTAAGGGAAGAAAATTATAAAAGCATAATTTTCATTATCTTTGGACCAATGATCTCAATTTGGTGACAGTGGCATTCAGGAAGGAAAACTGATTTTATTGATTTAAATATTAAAATTAATTTTATATATTCTTCCAATAGTGAAATTACTGCGTACAGGTCTGCAGTCCTCATTTTATGAAGGATATAGAGCTGCCTGAGCGAGTACAGAGAGGGCCAACAAGATTAGTGTGAAGAATGAAGGGGTTCTCTTACCAAGAAAGGCTCCAGAGTTAAGCTCTCCAAATTGCAATGTCTGGAGACTAAGCTGCGAGGTGATTTGATCGAAGTGTATAAGATCTTGAATACTGATGGGATTCTTCCTCTTCTCAGATTAAGAACCTGAGGGGCCATAGATTCAAATTGAGGAAAGACAGTTGTAGAATAGTTGTCTGGAACTTTGCCTTTAGCCAGCGGGTTGTTATTGCTGAAACAAACTTCCATCTGTCGGGGAATTTGATAGCTTGAATAAATTCAAGGAGTAACTGGACAAGCTTTTAGAGGGAATGCAACGAAATGGAGTTTTTTTGGCTGATGCCTCGAATAAGTTTGCTTTCGTGTATCAGATTCCTCTACTACTATTCCAAGAACTTGTATCTCTACACGCAAATATGTTGTCGGCTCACGGCATTCTTCGATATAATTTTAGAATTTCTCTAATCAAAGCTTTCACAGAACATTCTCCTCCTTTTAGCACCAAGAAACAGCGGAAGAAAACATCTTTGACATTCAGTAAATAAGTGACTCTCACTTATCTCTAAAGCCGTATTCATTCTAACACTGATCCAACAAGAAAAAAAAATTATACTTTCCACAATTCACATTTTGTTAGAAAAAAAATAAGTACCCTGGTTTTAAATTTCTTACGATAGTATATTAGCAGTTGGGAATTAAATCCCCACTCGCATGCATTGTGGCCAAATTCACCTTTTGTGGCTGAAAGCGGTTTTCAAAACGCGAGTCAAGTCGGGGGGGGGGGGGGGGAGGGTATCTATGTCCAGTACAGACTCAGGAAACCATTAGCATTAGCACAAAAAAATAAAACGAAAACACTTCCACTTTACCCCTCCGTTTGTTCGAAATACCTGTCCAGCTGAGCCCTAAATTTATTTAGGCTATCAACTTCCACAAGGGATGGAAGTCTGTTTCACCAACCAACTAAACGTTCGCTAAAGGCAAATTTCCGCACATCTATCCTACATCTGTCTTTCCTCAATTTGAATTAATGCACTCTCAGGTGATTATTCTGAGCAAGAGGCAGAATCCCATCAGCATTGAGCATACTCAAACCATTCAATGCTTTATACACCTCTATCAGATCACCTCGCCAGTGCCTAGTCTCCAGACACTGTAATTTGCAAAACTTAAGCCTTTCTTCGTAAGAGCAACCCTTTCTTCCGTTCACTAATCTTTTTGCCCTTCTCTGTATTTGTTCCAGCAGCTCTATATCCTTCTTGAAATGAGGCCTCTAGACCTGTATACAGTACTGAAGGTGTGGCCTGACCATTGCCTTATACAAGGGAATAATCACCTCCTTGTCCCTGCTAGAAAAAGTCCTGTATATCATTGATAAGACACCATGAGCTACCCTTGCGGCCCGTCTGCACTGCTCAGAGAACTTCATATCTGTCTGCACAATTACCCCCAGGTCCTTTTCATTCTCTACAACACTCAGTGTAGTACCACAGAATTGATACGTTACTCTGGAGTTGCTGTTTCCCATATGTAGTACTTTACATTTGTCAAGGTTAAACTTCATTTGTCACCTCTCAGCCCATGTACTCAACCTTTACAGATCCTGTTGCAGCAGCATAGCGTCAGTAGTGTAATTAAGAACCCTGCCAACCTTTGTATCGTCTGCAAACGTAGACATTAAGCTTGATATACCACCATCAATATTATTTATAAATACAGAAAACAATGTACCCAACACTGAACCCTGGGGGACTCCAGTAATAACATTAGTCCACAATGAGCAGTGTCAATTGATTACCACTCTGTCTTCTCTCCCTCAACCACCCCTTTATCCATAGCAGCAATTTGACTCCAATGCCACACTGGTCCTATTTCTGCAGCAGTCTTCCATGTGCAAAAGTATCAAAAGCCTTTCTAAGATCCAAGTATATAATATCCAAGTTATTCCCTGCATCCAGTTCTTTTGTGACTGCATCATAGCATCCAATCAAATTGGTCAGGCAAGACTTCCCCTTAACGAAACCATGCTGTGTCTGAGCTATAACTGAAGTCTTGTCTAGATGATCTTGCAGTGCTTCTTTAACCAGTGCCTCCCTTAATTTTACTAAAACAGAAGTTAAACTCACAGGTCTATAATTACTTGTCAGCCTTTGATCCTCCTTTGTGGATTGGGGTCACATTTGCGTATCTCCAGTCTATGGGTACCTCCCTTAAGTCCAAAGAAGCTCTCATAATTATGGCTAAGGGTTTGCTGCCTCCTATAATATAACTGGATAGATCCCATCCACCCCAGGTGCCTTTCTTGTGTTAATCTTCAACAATTTCTCCTCCACTTTACTCTCAGTTATTACAAGATTATCTAGCTTACTGCCAGAGTTGAATACACCTCAAGCATCTCCCTCGCTGAATAACTCCTCATGTGTGAATGTCGATGCAAAATATTCATTTAGTTTGTTAGCTACCTGAGCAGGATCATCAACAGTTGAACCATCGATATCAAGTGGACCAATCTGATTCTTACCCTTCCTTCTAGAGTTTACATAAGTAAAGAACTCTTTGCTGTTTTTCTTTGCGTCCCTTGCCAAAGATTTTTCGTAATCTGCCTTCGCCTGCCTAACCTCCTTTGTAACTTGGTTACAGATCAACTTATAACTATCAGGTTTCTGTGTCACGTGTTAATTTATATGTATCCCATGCATTTTTCTTCTCTGCTCATTAGTTCATCTGACATCCATTTAGGCCTAAACCTTGAACAATATTTCTTACTTGGTATGTAAAGCCCAGTAGTTTCAAAGATAAGTTCTTTGAATGCTTCCCATTTTGAATTAACTGTTGATAACATCATCAGTTGGTCCCACTGTATAGAATTTAAATACTGTCTCAGACCATCGTAGTCGCCTTTAGGAAAGCAATAACCCTTCCCTTTACCCCTGATGGTAGTTATCTCTTTGAGTAAATCCCACTTCAGCATACTGTGATCACTGCCACCTAGTGGTTCCTCTATCTGCAGATTCTTAATGCAGAAGAATCACTACTGATAATCAAATCAAGAGTATTATTCCCTCTAGTTGCCTCCCGAACATGCTGATATAGAAAACAATCATCCAATAAATCCACAAAAGCCTTGCTAGTGTGTGAGTAACCAACCCATAAATTCCAGTCAATATCTGGGAAATTAAAATCCCTCATTATAAGATTCTGTGGTTTACTGGCCCACTCTATTTTCCTGTACAGTTTCTTATTATACTCATCAGAGTCATTAGGCCTAGAGCACACTCCTACTCTCAATTTTGATCTCCCAATGCTTATGTCACACCAAACTGACTGGACACTACACTGTCCAGCAATGTCGACTGGCTTCACTTCCTTGGATTTTATGTGTTTCTTAACTAATAGCGTAACCCCTGCTCCCTTCTTATCCTTTCTGTAGACGTTTCACTCCCCAAATTCCAGTTCTGCATTCCTTATATCTGTGTGAAACCATGTCTCTGATATCCCAACAATATCCATCTTTGATGCTCTGAGCAATACCTCAAATTCATAAAATTTATTTACCAAACTTCTAGCATTTGTGTACACGCAAATGTACATGCACCTGTTCTTTTTCTTAGCTACGCTAACACAACCCATGTGTTTACTTGTACCGCAATGACTCCCAGCAGTCTGTGAAATATCCTGCATCTTGTTTTCCAGGCTTCTGCTCATTCCAATAGAAGCAGTGCAAGAATCACTTTCACCTCTGCCGGTGGCTACTGTTAATCTATTAGTCCTTTATCCCTCTCAATCTAGCAGTTTCCCGACCCACCTAACACTGCCTCGATAGCATCAGCAAATATTCTTGAACCCTTTCTATTTAAGTGTATCCCATCCCTGTAGAAGCAGTCCCTTCTGTTAACAAGTACAGACCAGTCTGAAAAAAATTCTACTTCTTGAACCTTGCACAATCTTTCTAGGGCCGAATTGATCGACAAGGCACATTTGCGAGCATGCTTTTGCAAACGATTTCGTCTTGATGTAATTGTTTGCTGCAATCGGTCTGCACTGGAAGTTTCAGTATGGAAGCCAACGTGCCAAACTAAAATGTGTAGGAAGAAGTTACCTCCCTTACCAAAATAAACTGAAAGTCGGATTCAAATCCATTGACATACGATGCCGCGTTGTCACAGCTTCACCTGACCCGGACAAGTTCTTTGAATACTTCCCCTTTTGAATTTGCTGTTGGTAACATCATCAGTTGGTCCCACTGTATAGAATTTAAATACTGTCTCAGACAATCGTAGTCGCCTTTAGGAAAGCAATAACCCTTCCCTTTACCCTTGATGGTAGTTATCTCTTTGAGTAAATCCCACTTCAGCACACTGTGATCACTGCCACCTAGTGGTTCCTCTATCTGTGGTCATCATACCCATAGCAGTGCAAACAGGAACAACTCACAGGGCTCTTAAATCCTTCACTGTTGGCGATTGGATTCTTCCCCTTCTGTCCAGGCCTTTCCTAATGTTATCGAACAGATTTTGAGAGTGGAAGGCGTTACATAATATTTTGTCTCTGGTTTCACAGATCAAACCACCCTTTCTGCTATTCATGCATGCAGTGTGGTTTACAGTGAATGGACAGAAATAATGGGACACCTACCTGGTAACGGATAGGCCCACCTTTCGCTCAGATAAGGGCAGTCACATTGCGAGGCATTGAATCCACTAGTTAAAGAAAGTGTTCCACGGGTATTTTATTCATCCATGATTGCTGCACCACTGTTCATAATTCCATCGCATTTCTGGGTGGAGGATCCAAAGCTCGAACGGGCCTTTTCACAGTATCCCAAAAATGCTCCACAGGGTTCATGAACAGGGAAGTCAATCCATGGTGGTAAAATCTGCGGAATACCCTTCGAACCATGATCTAATCACTACTGCTCTGTGGGGAGGCCTATTGTCCTGCTGGAACAGTCCATTGCCCTCTGATGTTAGGATGACCATGAAGGTATGCAGATGGTCTGCGAGGATAAATACGTAATCTGGACAGTTCAGAGATGCGTCTAGACATCCCAGAGATCCCAACGTGTGCCAGTTAAACAAGCCCCAGACCATTACCAACCGTCCACTTGCCTGAACAGTTCCTTGTTGACATTACGGGTGCATAGTTTCATGCAGTTTCCGCCATATACGCACCTTCCCTTCAGCTCGAAATAACTGGAACCGGGACTCATCGGACCAGGACAGCCATCTCCAGTCATCCAAGGTCCAGTACCGATGTTCTTTCTCCCAATCGAGAGTAGAGTCCTGTGTCGTGGTGTCAGCAATGTGAATTCCATAACCTATTGCGACTAAGGATTGCTTGATGGTCTTGGTAGAGACGTTTCTGTCACCTCCCTCGTTGAAGTCATTGGTGTTTTGTGCCACTGTCGCTCTCTGGTTGGCTGAAACAATGCAAGACAGACGTCGAGACTCGTTCATAGACCACCTTTCTCCCCCTCCCCCACTTCGCTGTCCACAATGAGATGTTAGTCCGAAAATAGCATATTCCCGATACCCTCTTGATACTGTCGTAAGGGGACAGTTGAATTTCTGTACCACCGCAATAGAATGACCCATGCTTCGGACATCCGCTATCATCCCTATTTAAAAGTCGGTTAATTCGCGACGTTTATCGATTCTGACATCGAATTGCCGTCTACGTGAATGCAGTGATGCAGTGTACCTATATATAACTGCCAAGTTCGTCCACTAGCGAGATGAGTGACATCGCATTGCTCAGGAACCAGGTATCCCATAAATTCTGCCCCTTTAGTGTATTGTATAACCTGCATTTCGGTCGAACTAAGAAGCGACTAAATCGACGAGAATTTAACTTTTACTCAAAAGGGAAATTATCAGATTTCCCTCTAGCCGAATATTATTTTATTTATTTATTTTTTCTTGTATTCTTCAAGTACGGGTCATCTACTTGATCCCAATAAAATTTAAGCGGTAGCCCATACCCGTCAGCTGTTATCTCGCTGTTTGGAATCACTGCATCTTTGAGCAAGTCATAACCCAGAAGGAAAGATAACAGATGGCCTAAAACGACGGTACGTGAGTGGTTACTGGCCACATGATCCTTCCGTCCTGATGTACAATTTTATGGTTGACAAAGATTTTTTCCCGGAATGTGAAAGCGACTGCGTGTTTTATTACTGCTTTTTAAGTTGTTTTTACCTTGCTTTTATTTTATTTCAATTCAGTAGTTTTGATTAATTTAATCTGTAAATATACATTTATATTTACGTCTGTATACTTTCTTGGTAGGAAATATTACAGAATATATTTTGATGTCATTCATTCTCAAACGAGAGTCCTCTTTCGTTCTATTTATTAAGTAATGATTTTAAACAATATTAAAGTGCAAAAAATTTTAAAAATTTAATTTTTGTTATAAGCGAATCGCAGCTAATTACTCGGAAAAACCTACGAATCTGCCAATGAATTGTACAGACATAATACATATAGTGTATGTATGTCTTTAGACTGAGGTGCTAGTGCTCACGCTACTTATGCGCTCATAGATATCTCAATTGATATAATCACTATTGATCACTAAGGTGGTACTTGTGCATATGTCCATTCTGATATTCCCTGTCAGAGACTTGGCAATTTGGAATCTCCTCTCTTTGATCTCCTCTGGCTTAAAATCTCTCTACCTCATTGTGTCAAATTCATCAGTTGTCTGTACCGTTCTCCCAACTCCACTAATCACTTGGAGCTCTTTGACTTCCTCTCTTTGCAACTTGACTTTCTCCAGTCCAACTTTCCTAACAGTGAGGTAATTTTCCTTGGTGATTTTAATGTTCCCAACTCCAGCTGGCTTCCGTTTTCTAGTCACACCGACCCAGCAGGTCGAGATGCTGAGGCTTTTGCAATTACTAATGATCTAGCACAGATTGTTCATTTACCTACAAGAATACCGGACAATCCTAATCATACAGCCAATACGCTTGATCTTTTTCTCACAAACAACCCTTCTAAGTACACGGTCGAAGTGAGAGGTCCTTTAGGCACTTCAGATCACAACTTGGTGATTGTCTCTTCTCCAATGGAACCTTTATCTCATGGCTATTCCCAACCTTGTGTTGTTTGGCATTACAAGAACGCAAAATGGGATGACATGCGATAGTTCTTTTTTTCTTTCCCTTGGTCGGATTACTGTTTCAAAACTTCCGATGTCAACGTTTGTTCAGATCGTGTCAGTGAAATTATTCTTGCAGGAATGGAATCCTTTATCCCACACTCCACTTTAAAATCTCGTCCTTTATCTAAACCTTGGTTTTCCAAATGTGCTAAGGCTGTTGAAAAGAAGAATGTTGCATATCGGAATTGGCTTTTTTCTAATTCTTCAGTTTCATTTTCTGCCTACACCAAAGCTCGCAACAATTGTAAAGCAGTTATTAATCAGTCCAAACTAGAGTTTGAACAGGCTAAGAGTAGAAAACTTGCTTCTTGCCCTAATGGTAGCCGAGCATTCTGGTCTCTTGCCAAAGCTATTGGCCGCAACTTTTGCCCATCTCTGCTCCCACCTCTGTCCAAATCAGCTGGTTCTGTTGTCACTTCAGCCAAGGATAAAGCTGACCTGCTAGCATCCCATTTTTCTTCCAGCTCATGTATTAATGATCTTGGTAAAACACCTCCCACCATTCCCAACACGCTCCATTCAATGCCTCCTGTGGTCTTCCGTCAAAAGGATATCAGAAGGATTTTGATGAATCTTGATGCTAAGAAAGCTCCAGGTCCTGATGGTATTTCTCCACTTGTTCTCAAAACCTGTGCTCCTGAACGTACGCCTATTCTTTGCCGCCTTTTTTCACTTTCTTATTCCAAAGGTGTTTTTCCTTCTGCTTGGAAATTTGCTCATATCCAGCCAGTTCCTAAAAAGGGTGACAAATCCCTCCCATCCAATTATCGTCCAATTGCAATTACTTCTACTCTTTCTAAAGTAAGGGAGAAATCAATTAACCGCCGACTCTTAAACTACCTAGAAACCTTCCGTCTGATCAACAATCACCAGTATTGATTGCCTCAATGTCAATCCACTGGAGATATTCTGGCTTATGTTACCCATTTATGGACTAATTCAATGGAAAGGTTCGGTGAAACACAAATAGTGGCTCTTGACATCTCAAAGGCTTTTGATTGTGTTTGGCATAAAGGTCTTCTAAACAAGCTTCCATCTTATGGTTTGCCAACTGTTTTTAGTAATTGGTTATCCAGTTTTCTCTGTGATCGCTCACTGCGGGTGATGGCAGATGGCTCTCTGTCTTCTAACTTCTCCGCTAATGTCGGTGTCCCCCAAGGTTCAGTTCTTTCTCCCACTCTTTTCCTCTTGTATATTAATGACCTTCTTCCATTGACTGGAAATCCTATCCATAGTTTTGCCAATGATAGCACATTGCATTCCACTTTCCATTTTGAGAAACCTTATCCTGCTCAATCAGCTTCAATTTTTCGAAAATTTGCTACCAATTCCTTAAATGCCGATCTTCAGGTAATTCTCCAGTGGGGCAAAGACAACTTAGTTGATTTCAACCCTTCTAAAACTCAGTCTTGTCTTATATCTCGCAAAAAGGATTCTTCTGCTCCTATGCTTACCTTTAGTGACATTCCGATTTCTAGACAAAATGATATATCTCTTTTGGGGATTACCCTGACTTCTAATCTCTCTTTGCACAAGCACATTACAAATATTGCTTCCTCTGCATCTAAAAAACTTGGTTTTCTCTTTCGCTCTCGGCGTTACTTTTCTTCCAGACAGCTGCTCACTCTGATAAATCGCAAATCCGGCCTGCCATGGAATATTGTTCCCACAACTGGGGTGGTGCACCCAAAACCTCTCTCAGGCTTCTTGATTCCATTCAGAAGAGGGCAGTTAGGTTACTTAATGATTCATCTCTAACAGAGTCTCTCCACTCGCTTTCTCATAGACTTACTGTTTCTGCTGCATGTCTCTTCTACAGATACTTCCATGGGCACTGTTCTTCTGAACTGGCTTCTATAATTCCCGCTCTCTCTTTCAAAACAGTCCGAACACGTGCCGCCACCAGCATTTACTGTCCAACTTCAAACTCACAGAACCAACTTTTCATCTTCCTCGTTTATTCATTCGACTGCCGATTTCTGGAACAACCTTCCTTCATACGTATTTCCTGAAAACTACAATCTACAGAAGTTCAAGTCCAATGTCAACAAATATCTTCTTTTGTTTTCTCAACCTCCAACCCAAGCATGGTACTAAGTAGTATAGGTTCTAATACCTCTCGTATTTGGGGTTCACATAAAAAAAAAAAAAAAAAAAAAAAAAAACATATAGTGTAGTATGTCTTTAGACTAAGATGCTAGTGCTCACGCTGTCTATGCGCTCATAGATAGCTGAATTGATGTAATCACTGTTCTCTTGACACAACCGTCCGCCGTTGTGGGTAGCACAGTTGGTAGGATTGCTACTCTCCCCACACGGTTGGAAATGACCTAAGTTCGAATCCCGTCAATGAAGGGAGAAATTTTTATAAATCCTCTTCACAACGTGGCTGAGTTAGTCGGTCTGAGGCGAGAGTAGTTTGGTTTTTCTCTCGGAAACTCTGGTTATTATTGTATACTTGTTTCTGGTTAAGGTACCGTAGTTTTATTTTATTTTTATTTTTATTTTTTTTTTTGGTCAGTGCAGCTGAAGCTTCTGGCTTCCATGCAGTTTGTTTGTACAATTCAGAGACGGGAGGCCCGGTGCAACCATCTGTATTATTTATACCTCGTGACGGCTGGCCAAATGCTCTACCATTCACTCGTATTCCTTGTGCCAGTTTAAAACAACAGAGGATCTGTCAAATGTTCACTAAACGGCACAATCTGATCACCCAGATTATTTGTATCGTCAGCCTGATTCATCCTAGTTCGTATTTAAAGTAGGGACCCCACTTCATAACAGTTAAAACATCCTCAAAGCATTACTGACCCACCATCAGCTTGTACGACACCTTGCACACAATTTAGATGAAATGCCCCATTGCTTCTCCTGTGAATTAAGTGGCTGGCATCATTAGAGCTCTGCAGTCATCACGAATCCAGTTTTTAAACCTTATAGTCCACATGAGCCGGGATTTTTAATGCGGAACTGTTCAAATTTTTCTATTTTGGGGAACCCTCTCCACACATCTATGTGATGGAATTCTCTTTGCAATGCTGTCTCAGAAATTGACTAGCGAGATCCTTGGTTAACTGTTGGCAACAGCTCGTCTTGTTGGAAATCGTTCATGTCATTTATTTAAAAACTAATGTCCTTTTTGAAACACCGCAAATTCAGCTCCTAAATTACATCCTTTAGACCTATCAAATGCTATCACTCTTTTTTGCCATTTATTGACATCTTTTCTGAGCTTCACCCTTCGTAATTGAAAAAGCAAAGGTTTCCTTGCTTCTTCCATCACAGCTGGTATAAATGTAAATAAAGAAAACGGGTTAACCTTATACAGTTTCAGTGCTGTAAGCAAACGCACGTAGAAGATATACGTAGAAGATAATTTGGGCAGATGGGCTAAGAAGTGGCAACTGAAGTTCAACCTTGGTAAATGCAAAGTACTGCATATGGGTAGAAGTAACCCCAGAGAAACGTACCAACTGTGTGGTACTACACTTAAGGTGGTAGAAAATGAAAAAGACCTGGGAGTAATTGTGCAGTCAGATATGAAGTTTTCTGAGCAGTGCAGACAGGCTGCTAGGGCGGGTCATGGGGTTTTGTCAATGATATATAGGAATTTTGCTAGCAGGGAAAAGGAGGTGATTGTCCCTCTGTATAAGGCAATGGTCAGGCCACGCCTTGAGTACTGCGTACAGGTCTGGAGGCCTCATTTTAGGAAGGATGTAGATTTGCTTGAGCGTGTACAGAGAAGAGCAACACGATTGGTGAGGGGAATGAAGGGATTCTCTTACCAAGAGAGGCTTAAGTTCTGCAAATTGCAGTGGCTGGAGACTAGGCACCTGCGCGGTGATCTGATTGAGGTCTATAAGGCCTTGAATGGGTTGAGCACGCTGAATTCTGATGGGATCCTTCCACTTGTTCAGATTACGAACCTACGGGGACATAAGTTCAAATTAAGAAAGGACAGATGTAGAATAGATGTGCGGAAATTTGCCTTTAGCCAGCGGGTGGTTAATTGCTGGAACATACTTCCATCTGTCGTTGTGGAAGTTGATAGGTTAAATAAATTTAAGGAGGAACTGGACAGGCATTTGGAGGGAATGGTGTGATTTTTTTTTTTTTTTTTTTTTTTTGGCTGATGCTGCATAAGCTCCTACACTTGCTTTCTTGCATCATGTGCCACTACTACTACTACTACTACTACTACTACTACGTGCCAAATCTTTAATATTCTGTAAATACCACAAGTTACTAATTTTTTGTCCGTGTCTGTACGTTCAACTGAACATGCTCGTTCATCACTAAGTTCAACTGGTCGAGTTTATGCCTATTAAGAGGTAAGAGTTTCATACCTGTTAATAGGCCGAGCTTTTATTCCCATGGTGCTTCCATCTATTTGCTCCTATCACGGTATGTGCTCTCTAATTAATTTATCATTTTAACATGTTTCTTATTTTCTTGAAGTCATTTTTCTCTAATATACAACAACTACTGTAATTTCACTTTGTTATTCCGAACTTCTCTCTCTCTCTCACTGTTTTTTTTTTTTTTTTTTTTTTTTTTTTGTCATTACTGGTCTGGCATTAATGTAAGTCACTAATCGCATAGAATGACTCTTTTTGTTAGCACCACTTTACAGTGCCATCAAACCTTTTCAAATCCAACACCGTAAGATTTTTATAGTATCTTTATGATAATGACTTACTACTTTCTTTTCATAACTCGATGCCTACTTCTTCTGTGAATTCAATTTTATAGTACCTCTAACATCGAAACCATTTATAAACCAAGATAATAAAATTTTTATTGCAGTGAAGATTTCCTGAAATCTCGTCTCTTGTCCCTCTTCTTTTCCTGCAAACTGTTTTAAATTTATTCTGAACTTGGCTTGGACTAGCTCTCTGCTGGTCATATTTTGACCATTAGCTAACGGTAAATGTTTTGATTAATGAAAAGCGTAACAATATCATATTTGAACTTATAATACCTTGATGAAAAACAACTTTTAAAGTCAAAAGCTGTTTTTTTATTTATTTTTTATCTTCTTCTTGATTCTGCTTTCCAGTGAAAAAAGTGACCTTCGGGATACAAGAATCAAAACTTGAGATTATAGTTCCTTCACAAGACAGTCTGACCCCTACCTCTAAATGTAGGGTAGAAGAGATGCGGCAATTATGAGGGGAAAAAAGAAAAATATATATAGGCAGGCGTGTGTTTTAAGTAACTGTTGAGAATCTTATATTTTTAATTCAGATCCAGAAAAAAAAATATTTTTTTAAAAAACATTCACTTTATTTCTGTTTTCTTCTTCCACTAAAATTACATTTACACCGTCTTCCAACACAGAGCTTTGCATGACTTGGTCGCAAGCTTATCAGTTTTTTTAATCAAATTAAATTGTTATATAAACATTAAAATAAAAAATATATATATTTTATTTATTCTTTCCTCTACTTGAATTTGTTATAAAGGTAATGTTATTTACTCCTACAAGCAAGCAATACCCAACGTAGCATACAATTATGTAAATTTGTTATCTCGCGGGGATGGAGACCTGGTTCAGTGACATTTCCATGAGTGGACCAGAGTTCAGACATACGACGTCATCAGAGACACACTGTTCGGTTGGCTCATGAGTGGATCAGAGTTCAGACATTCGACGTCATCAGAGCCACACTGTTCGGTTGGCTGCAACACGTTTTCAACTCAATAGCTTGGTGAATGTTGCAACATAAAAGCCAAAATCAAATCAAAGCTTGGTGAATGATTTATTACACAGGTTGAATTTTGTTGTCTTCGAATGGGCAGGACAAGTAGAGAATTACCGTATTTGTTGGTTTATAAGACGCTGCGGCGTGAAGGGCGCACTCTAATTTTGGAACGGTAAATTTAAGAAAAAAACTTTTGAAAAAATGTATTGTTAATACAATGGAAATTTAAAATTCAATAAAAATAAAAGCCAATAAAGAAAGGTATAGGATTATTACTCTTATTATTTCAGTACTATTCAACTTCTGATTCATTACTGACTTGATAGTCATTATCCTCAACATCATCATAACTATCATTATCATCATCCTCTTCACCAGTATCACTGTCACTCTCATACAATAAATATTCTGTGCCATCCATTACTTAAACCACTTTTTTTTAAAGGACTTGACCACAATTTCAGCCTTAACGTTATGCCATACCATAATGCTCTGTTCCCGTGTTCTTTGGCATATTGTACCACTTTTAGTACAATATGCCATTTTCGACTTCTAAGACGCAGAACGATTTTTTAAGATATTTATAGGAAAAAAAAAAAAAAGGTGCGTCTGTGAATCTTAGCAATTTTTATGTTTTCGGGCTACAATCCTTTTCAGCGTCCTGCGGTATCTTTCAGTCAGCTTCGACTTTTCTGCCGCAATTCGCCCTACCAGATTTTGTTTTTTTAATACAGTTTGGTAAATAGAGACATCACTTTCTATATAGGTGCTGCGCGATAGCACAGTGATATCGTCACTGTCTTTCCCCACACTGGTTGGAAAAAGCGCGGGTTCGAATCCCGTCGATGGCGCGAGGAACTTTTATGGGCTTTTTTTTACTCTGTGGTTAGTTGGTCTCAGGCGTAGTTTTTTTTTTTTTTTTTTGGTAGTTGTTGGCGCATAGGCTTCTGTGGCCATAATGCACCTCCCAAGGTTTTTGCAGTACTTTGATCCAAGCCCGAGGCGGGAATCGAACCCGCGACCTTTGGGTTGCCAGGCAGGCACTCTACCCACCCGGCTAGCCCGGTCGGCCTCAGACGTAGTAGCGCGGTTACTGAATGGGCTGAAACTCATAAACATTCCCGGTCATTTCCGGAAATCTACCTTTAGACCTCTATATTGTTTACTGCGGCCTCTTGCACTGCTCCAGAAGGAACGTACAAACTACCTTCATCGGTATTTCTACCATTACCAACACCAACCTTGCAACCGAGAAGAAAAGACTGGTCTGAAGTTTCCAACTGCTGGCAGTCCTGTTGGTCCGCAGGGCTCAAGGGCTAGACCACCAGAAAATTCATTCCGAATATTGCTTTCCTCATTAAAAGTACCCTGTCTTGGCTCACGCCCAACTTAGAGACCACCTTTATGCTCACTAGGCACGGATCCTTCAAATTTCGTCAATTTGGAGCGGTGGACTGGAATCACCTTTTGCTCGACTGTGTGGTATATTTGGATCTGAGACAACAACTCCTCCTCCAAAGCAACTTGCCTGCTCTCCAATCCATACACTCGTTGATTGAAACTAGTAAAATCTTCAGTATCTGCACACACTACTGTACTGCCATTTTCAAGAGAAGGAGACACCTTGTGACTACTCCTGCTCCTGCTGTCCCACTGGAACCTGACTAGGTTTCCCTTGAGTGCAACCTCCTGGTTGTCTCTGCTCTCTTTTATCCCCACCGAGGTTCTCCTCTGGTGGTCTGCTAACCCTTAGGGGTAGGAGTTAATAAAAACGAGAGAGAGAGAATAGAAAAAAAAAAAAAAAGGAGAAAAAAAATTATTTTTTTTTATGATTTATTTATTTCTGTTATTATTATTATATTTTATTTTATTTTTTATTATTTATTGGTATTATTATTTATTTTGTTTAATTTTTTGTTTATTATTATTTTTTATTATTAATATTTTTAAATTTTTATTTTGTTTTATTTCTAAATTGGGACCTCCCTTCCTCGATGTCCCAGCTTTTCCTCTTCCCTTTCTTACCTCTGTTCCTTTGCCCCATTTCATTTCTTGAGTTTTCTCCCTCCTTGCTCTGCTGGAGGGACTGGACTCCAAGATGCGTCCCTCTACTGACCTGGTCCGGCTCCTCGTGCCGTGGACAGATGCTGGAATGCCTCTTCCTGGTGACGGGGCCTTCCAATAACTGAGAGCCCAGATGAACAACACTATCCACGGTACGTGCACTACTCACACGCTCATCTGGCCTAGGCAGATTTTGTTTCTTCACTGTGCGCGGTTTTGTGGGGGACCCCTGGCACTGCTGACAGATACACACTATGTCTACTGTAGCAAGGTTACCTCCCGAAAAACGAGGTTTTTCGTCCAGTGAAGCAGGCAAATCGAGCAGAGAACACATGCAATTTACAGGCACAATACACATGGGTAATTGAATTAACATTCCAAGTGACTCTAATATAATTGTTATAATAGTTAGTTTCGATAGAGTTGCTCTGGATACATTAAACAAATCAGCAATTTTAGTGGCCCGCCGATGCCCCTGTTAAAGGTGCACCAACAATTTGACCTCTTTGGAATTCAGACAGATCGGTCATTTTCATCACGCATCTTTTTATATCACCTCTAAAAAAAAAAAAAAAAAAAAATCATACAAAAACTACATTTTCACATCGGGTGTTTTCAATATTTTGTCCACTCTCTATATGTTTTAATGTTGAAAAATGAGAGGTTTTTAAACTTGTGAAAAATCTCGCATTTTGCACTTCCAAAATAACTATATTTGGAAGAGCTGAATTAAAAATGGTGGAGGACGAAAGGGATTTGGGATTATAATACAGGTAAAGATGAAGTTCTTGATGTACTGCACACAGGTGGCAAGTTTCATGATTTCACAACAATGATTTTTGTAACAAATCATTGTCAAGAAACCTCGATATTAGGTACACCAGCCTAATAGCGGTAGGTTTCTCTTTATCCCTCGTAACAGCCTGTTTTCGTATTTAATTTAGACGATTCGTCATGGCATGGACTCCACGAGGTGTTATAAGCATGCCGCAGTGATGCTAGTCCATGATGACTCAACTGCTTCACGGTTATTGCACAGTGAATCGTTCTCTCCACGGAAGAACACGTTCCATCTCATCCCACAGGTGTTCAAATGGCCTTCATGGGTAGCACAGTTGGTAGAACCGCTGTTCTCCTCACACCGCGAGGGAAAATATCCGAGTTCGAGTCCCGTCGATGGCAGGAAGAATTTTTATGGGCTTTTTTTCACAACGTGGCTGAGTTAGTCGGTCTCAGGCGACGGCGGTGTTTTTCTCCCGGAAACTCGGGTTTTTCGTCCAGAAAAGAGAAAATCGACGTCAGAATATACGCAATTTGCAGAACATATACACGGAGCAATATGGCCTAAGTCGCTGATGCTCCTAAAATCCTACTACAACAGGTGCTCGAATGGATTGAGTTCTGGTGACTGGAAAAGCCACCGCATCTGGATGAATTCATCCGCATGTGCCTCGAACCAGTTCTGTACAATACTGGACTTGTGACATGACACATTATGCTGTTGGGAGAAAAGAACCCGTTCGCAAATGAATACTCTGCAACCATGAAGGGATGCAATTTTCTGATAATCTGTGGCATCCAAATGTTGTTTTATGTTATGAAGGGACCTCACATGCACTACTGAAGCATACCCCCACACCATTACACTGCTGTCATCACTCGGCATAGGTCCATGGACTCATGCTGTTTTTGCCATATTCGTGTACTCCATCAGCGTGAAACAGTAGGAAATGGGACTAATCAGCCCAGGAGACTCTTTCCAGTCCTCCACTACTGGTGTTTCTGAGCTCGCTATAACTGCAACTTCAGTTCGGTAGTCGGCTGCGATACCCATCCATGACAAGGTACGATGAGCTGTGCGTTCTGCAATGCGCCCTGTATAATAGTGGTAACTATTATACAGGGTTTTATTTGACTGATTGTAACCTGAATTTTGATTTACTGTTACCCTACAAAATTCTTGTAAGCATCCATTGGTGTTTTATATCGACAAGTTTCCGATCACAGGATTGCCTTTGGCTGGATGTTATTTTAATTATCGCGTCTATCTCAATACACCCAAGACACTGTCGTTCGTGTAACCTCAGAAAGGCTACAGTTTCCGAGACACTGTTGCTGCCGCGTGTGACGCCGATTACCAATACCACCTTCAAAATCATTTAAATCTTTTGATTTCGATTCTTGCACTGAATTGCACGCATACAGCACTCCACGTATCTGCCCACGTGCTTTGTAAAGCATATGAGCACGCGATGCTACACCGAGAAGGCTAAGTGTACCTAATACTGGCCATTTAATTTATAAGGCAATTGCAAGATTGCACTTGGACCATTACATCCAAGTATGAAGGCCACACGTAAGAGGAAAAAAAAAAAAAAAAACGAAAAAGACGTCTGCCCTGCCATTAATATCCAACGCCTATACTTTTACAAATAATCTTTATTTACAGAAAAATTAATTTAATAAGTTTGCTGAAACCTCTAGCCTTTATGACAGCCTCTAGTCTCACCGCAATATTTTCCACCGGTTTTTTGTAATTGTCCGATATTTTCCCCCCATTTGGCCTTAAAAGCGGTGACCAGTTCAACTCTGTTTATTGGGTGATCTCTCCTCATGTACACCCGACAACCCAGTAGTTTATTCCAGAGGTTTTCTGTAGGATTGAGGTCAGGGCTCTGGGCTAGCCAGTCCAAATTTTCGATGCTCATGTCCTCAGGCCCAGTCCATCACAAAGTGGCGCGTTGTCCTACTGATACAGTACTGGTATGGGACTTCTCCGACGTGTTGCCACAACTTAGGTAACCCATTATTGTCCAAGATGTCTAATAAACAGACCTCAGTATTCATCGATTTGTCCAAACCAACCAATGATCCCACGCCAAACCGTGAAAAACAGCCCCAGACCATGACGTGACGGACTGGATTTGAGGCCATGACAGTCCGAGCATCTCACAAATCGAGGAAAATCAGACTGGTATACCAAGTAACATGATTCGTCACTCCAAAGCACAGCTTTCCGCCGCGTTTGGTCTACGGTCCAAGAGCGGCAGTCTTACCCCAAGGTACACGGCGTCTGACAATCGGAATTATCGTTATCGGTGGCTGCACGACCATGGTAACCCATATTATGCAGTGTCCTGCCCACTCTACTGATTCTGATATATGTCCCTTTCGTCTCATTGAGGGCCGTGTGTGTGTTTCGACAATCGACTAGCATTCTGAGCGCACGATATTCTTTGCAGGGCTCTCTTGTCACGTTCCGCCAGCTTCGGAATTTTTCCAGGTCGTTTCGTGACGGTTTCAGCACCAGTCCGCTTCCATTTGCGGGTTACATCGTCATTCGTCGACCTAGAGATTTACAGTGCTGTTGAAATCTTACGTACAGACCGATTGCCTATGTGGAGCCCTCTTGCGCAATAGAAGTTTGTCAACTCTGCTGATCGCGGATCTTGTATTCACAGTCGTACTACGATCTCCTCAAAGATTCACGAGCATATTTATAGTTCTGTCTGGCACGGGGCATCGGTAGGTGTGTCCGTATATTAATGGTAGGGGTATTAAGAGGGGTGTCCGTATATTAATGGTAGGGCATAATAAAACAGGCCTGCGTGCTCTGGATTCATAATTTATTTATTTTTGTTACACAGAGCATTAAAACTATGATAAATGAATTAGCTTTCGGCTGGGTGGCAGCCTTCATCAGATTAAAATACTTTGAATGGCAGTTAGAATAGAGATGCACTGCCAGGATGGTACGTGAGACACGTGGTTAATTGTTTGTTGATGTTTGTGGCTGTGACGTATGGTGGTGACGTGGCCAGCGTTTGTCTATGGACAGAATTACTGTTTCTGTGATGGGGTTAAGTTGACAACCACTGTTCCTGTTCAACGAGGTATCCGAGCATTTTATACTTAACGATTCCAACCAGGTGCGCCTTAGGTAATGGTGGGACTTGTCTACAACCACGACATCGCGGTGTGGGTCGATGTCGTGGTGGGTTGTCCAGACATGCTCGGCAATAGCTGAGTGTTCTACATCCGCCAAACGGATCGCCCTTTTATGTTCTGAGAGGCGTTTCTCGAGACGACGACCAGTCTCTCCAAAGTAGCAGCTCGTGCAGTCACGGCAAGAGATGCGATAGACCACACCACACCACGTCGTCTTCAAGCATGTGTCTTCGCGCCCGGCGCGAAGACACATGCTTGAAGACGACGGTTTATCGTAAGCCTATGTGTGCTGGCCAATTTACCAACTTCCAGTCAGCACACACACGGGGCCACCTCCTCTCAACCGCCCGAACCTTGCTAACTCGCGCCTGGACACACTCCAGCTCTGCAGATGAAAGGCGCAAAGAGATCACCAGAGTCAAAGTAGACCTTACGAGGTGTGGCTACCCCATCGATGTTCTTAACAGATGTGATCTACGAGCACGCGACAACGTGACGACCAACAGCAACGCCAACAGTGACGAGTCTTCCACGAGGGCATTCATCCCATACTACCCCAACCTGTCACAGCAGATCGGTAGAATCCTAAGATCGCATGGGGTAAAGTGCATCCAACTCCCAGGCAAGAAACTGCGTTCTCTCCTTTCCAACATAAAAACACCTGTCCCCACCCTTCTACAGAGTGGTGTGGTCTATCGCATCTCTTGCCGTGACTGCACGAGCTGCTACTTTGGAGAGACTGGTCGTCGTCTCGAGAAACGCCTCTCAGAACATAAAAGGGCGATCCGTTTGGCGGATGTAGAACACTCAGCTATTGCCGAGCATGTCTGGACAACCCACCACGACATCGACCCACACCGCGATGTCGTGGTTGTAGACAAGTCCCACCATTACCTAAGGCGCACCTGGTTGGAATCGTTAAGTATAAAATGCTCGGATACCTCGTTGAACAGGAACAGTGGTTGTCAACTTAACCCCATCACAGAAACAGTAATTCTGTCCATAGACAAACGCTGGCCACGTCACCACCATACGTCACAGCCACAAACATCAACAAACAATTAACCACGTGTCTCACGTACCATCCTGGCAGTGCATCTCTATTCTAACTGCCATTCAAAGTATTTTAATCTGATGAAGGCTGCCACCCAGCCGAAAGCTAATTCATTTATCATAGTTTTAATGCTCTGTGTAACAAAAATAAATAAATAAATGGTAGGGCAGTGTACGTGGGCTACAGAAGTTATCAACTTCTGTAGCCCACGTACACTGCCCTACCATTAATCTGACTGAAGTTTATTAGACTTTGAGTAGGGACAGTAAAATGAGCGAAAGAGAAAATTTCGCATGTTAATGGCACTTGAAGAAAAGGCCTAAATTCAAACTAAGAGATATAGTACAGTATAGTAATGGATTGAATTGTAGTAAGTTTTGCTTTAGGTATGAGTACGTAATCACTGGAATAAGTTTCTTCCAATAGGCTTGGGCAAATCCAAAGGCCACCTGAGGAAAACAGGATTGTTTTTTCTTCTTTTGCTGTGCAGCAAAAGTCTGGATTCCTTTCATCACAAACCAGTTTAATACGAAAGTGTAATTTAATTAGTATTATAATTAATTAATTAAACTATATTATACAATAATACCATAATATTAATTTTATTAAATAAATTAATTTAGTTATGAAATAATAATTCAGTAAAAAAATTAATGGTGTATTTTTGGCCCTAGGTTTCATGTTACACCTCTGTCTGTAATTCCGCATCTTTCTTCTGAACTGGTTTTCGAATACGTGCATCAGTTAGTCAACATCCATTTGCAATAGGCTCCAAACTTACCTAACTTTTCTTCTTTATTTATAGCTTCTACTTTGGAATAAGCGGTCTTCTTATCTGTTTCCTGAAAAGTAATCTTATAATCTGTAGAAATCCAAGTTGAATGTCAACAAGTATCTTCTCTTTTAAACTCTCAACCCATACAGGGCACTAGACCATTGTAAGTTCCGATAACTTTTCGTGTTCAGGGTTATCAAATTAAAAGAAAAAAAAAAAAAATGGCGGACAAATACAGAACTCTGTCGCCGTATAAGTCTACTTCCGCTTAAAAAAAAGTTGTTTTTTTTTTTAATGAAATGTATCTTCAGTGATAATACTAATATTTGAATAATGCAAATACATAATCTTCAGGATTAGACAAGTTCCCGGGGACATCTTCAGTGGGTGGAGAATAATCCTCATGATGGAAGATCGAACGCCGGATGCGAACAAATTTTATTTCATTTCCAGAGACCAATGAAATCCGTGACGCCATATTATATATATTAATCTTTATTATATAAAGACTATCATCCTTTGATTGCAATATGACGATTTGTGATTCATAAAATTGCTTTCGCGATCCAAGTATCTGAATAATTATTTCAAAGCACTGAGAAATAAAATGGGACAGTTAAATAAAATGTAAATAAAAATGGTGATACAAAAGAGACGATCCTAAATCATTTTATTTATTTATTTTATTATTATTATAAAAAAATTTCTCCTTTACAGGATATTTTCCGCCCCTTGACGGGTTCTGGTACTAAGTGCATGGGGTGGTTGGTTGTGTCTGGTTACTGTTATTATTGTTATTATTACTGTTGGTCAAGGAACTCTTTGCCTATCCCTCAGGTGTTCAGAATCGTGACTTTCTGGAGTTCCATGTAGGGGTACTTTGAGAGATCTATTGTTCTTATAGTCTCTTTGGCACAATGTCGGTGGTTGACACAGTGATCGGGATGGTCATTACTTGTTCCATATGCCATATTTCTTTGACTTCTTGTCGTAGGTATATATGCCTCCTGATCTTTTCCTCTTAAATTTTCTGATGTTCTTAAATTTTCTGGAGTTTACTGGTGTTGGGCGCTGCTGTGTCTATCAGGTACGTAGCCCTTTCCTTCTTGAGGGTTACATTTAGTCTATTGTGCGGGACCATCTTGTTCGTTATTATAGCACGGTCCCAGTATAGTTTGTGAGTAGGAGTCTCTAGTACGGCCTAGGGTTCATACTTGTAATACGGTACACCTGCTTTCTTTATTATCTCTCTATACATTAAAAAAATTTTCCTCCTAGTGATATTTATTTGAGCCAATGGAAGAAGAGAGCGAGGTAATTACGTCACTACAAATATAATTAATTATTGACAACTGCCTCCAAAACGTTCACAACCTCGTGCACGTGCATCATTTGATGTTCCATTGTAACGTTATTTGTACATTAATGAACATTGTATATTTGTAAAATAGTTTAGTATTTTATAAATATTTGTATAGTTTGTAAATACATGTACTCTATTTCAGTCCTCCTCTTTCGGATACAACAATATTCCTCATGCATTATGGAACCCGAAGCAAAAGGACTTTTCCTAAGTGACCTATGTAGTAGTAGTGGCATGTGATGCAAGAAAGCAAGTGTATGAACTCATGCAGCATAAGCCAAAAAAAAAAATCACACCGTTCCCTCCAAATGCCTGTCCAGTTCCTCCTTAAATTTATTCAACCTATCAACTTCCACAACGACAGATGGAAGTTTGTTCCAGCAATTAACCACCCGCTGGCTGAAGGCAAATTTCCGCACATCTATTCTACATCTGTCTTTTCTTAATTTGAATTTATGCTCCCTTAGGTTCGTAATCTGAACAAGTGGAAAGATCCCATCAGAATTCAGCGTGCTCAACCCATTCAAGGCCTTATACACCTCAACCAGATCACCGCGCAGGTGCCTAGCCTCCAGCCACTGCAATTTGCAGAACTTAGGCCTCTCTTGGTAAGAGGATCCCTTCATTCCCCTCACCAATCTTGTTGCCCTTCTCTGTACACGCTCAAGCAAATCTACATCCTTCCTAAAATGAGGCCTCCAGACCTGAACGCATTACTCAAGGCGTGGCCTGACCATTGCCTTATACAGAGGGACAATCACCTCCTTTTCCCTGCTAGCAAAATTCCTATATATTATTGACAAAATTCCATGACCTGCCCTGGCAGCCTGTCTGCATTGCTCAGAAAAATTTATATCTGACTGCACAATTACTCCCAGGTCTTTTTCATTTTCTACCACCTTAAGTGTAGTTGTTGTTGTTGTTGTTATTTGGTTTTTAGGAGCATTAGCAACTAAGGCCACATTGCTCCGGGGATATGCGGTGGTCATTTCCTGACCTTTCCGCATCCTCCGTATTTGGTGGTGACGGGCTCGAACCCGGTCTAATCAAGAAGTGTGTGCTACGCACTGCTGCTCCTTCCCACCTGGCTACGGAGGCGCCTTAAGTGTAGTACCACACAGTTGATACGTTTCTGTGGGGTTACTTCTACCCATATGCAGTACTTTGCATTTGTCAAGGTTAAACTTCAGTTGCCACTTCGTAGCCCATCTGCCCAAATTATCTAGATCCTGTTGCAGTAGCACACTGCCATTACTGTCATTAGCAACCCTGCCAACCTTTGTATCATCTGCAAACTTCGACACTAAGCCTGATATACCTTCATGAATATCATTGATAAATATACAAAACAACAGTGGACCCAACACCGAACCCTGTGGGACTCCACTAATAACATTAGTTCACGAAGAGCAGCACCCATTGATTACCACCCTCTGTCTTCTCCCACTTAACCATCCTTTTATCCATTGTAGCAACTTACCATCAATACCATTCTGCTCCAATTTGTACAATAGTCTTCCAAGCGCAACAGTGTCGAAAGCTTTCCTGAAATCCAAGTATATGATATCAAAATTATTTTTTGCATCCAGTTCCTTTGTAACCACATCATAATATCTATCAAATTTGTCAGACAAGACTTTTAGACAAGAATGATATTTATTCCACCTTGAAAATGCCGAGCACTACAAATGCACAGGTAAATAATTACATAGGTCATTTCCTGATTAGATATGGATCATAGACATAGTATTTTTTATCTGGCGGCACCGGGGGTCTCCCCCAACTCCGCGTTTTTACTCTGTGTAGAATATAATACTCTGCATAAGGCCAGGGTGTATGTTTTGTGAAATATTAGAGCAGGTTGTGTTGTTCCTCTGGCCAATTAGTCTGGGGCCTACGGAGAGCCACTGACACCCCCAGTTTTCGTCACCGCCACGGGGAGGTGGGCCAGGACACATTAGGAAAGAAGAAAGCTCTGGCAGGGTGAACTCTGGGGTAGTCTAGCCATCCAAGGAGACCCTCAAAAAAACAAAAAAATTGGAAAGGAGATAATGGGGTGATAGGAAGAGGGTGGGTTAATAGGGGTAAAGAACAAAGCGGTGAGTAGTTGAGGCACTCGCCTGATTTGAAAGGGGAGACAGTAAGGGAACCCCAGGTACAGGATTCCCATCCTGGTCCAGAGGGTGGAATTTGAAAGTGGGTGGTGGAGTGAGCCACCAGGCAAAAGGGGTTTAGGGGCCACCCAGGGTGGGGAAGGGGATTGGGGGAAGGAGATGCATCTTCTGGTGGTAGGAATAAAACAACGTAGGGAAAGAGTTCCCTGTGGTGGAGCGTGCTTTTTTCAGCTCTGTCCCACACTGGCCTGTGAGCTACAAATGGCCAGTGTCAGCATCCCACACCACTAGAAAAAGCTACAGCATGGTGTCAGCTTAGATAACCACGAGGGCCCTGCATAGCCATCAGTCTGTCCTGTGAAGGGGCTAAGATAGAACATGCAATTAATAATAACTTTCATTCACACAATTTTACTCTTTATAGTTTTTTCTTACACTTTCTATTTTCTTTTATATATTAGATTAGATATCGATCAGTGCGTTTCGACAGGTGTGTCTTTTATGTAGAAAACATTTGACTTACTCCGTCCTACCTCTACATATTACATAGAAAAGCATGCGCGGGGGTTGGCGAGAAAAGCGAGCAAGGGGCGGAGTCCCCTAGTAATTATCAGATTCTCAGTTTATACTGTTTAACTGTTTCTGGAATTATGCAAAAGTTCAGCAAACTGCATCATGTGATTCTACTAAGAAAATAGTAAATAATCTCTCGGATTCTGTCCCACAACTAACTTAATTGTATTTCCGTTGTCAACTTATCATTAAATATAAGTATGAAAGCCGATGAAAGAGCAAGTGTAAAATTTCGCAAGAGGTTGTTTGTGAGGATATTCTTTATCAGCATCAAGCTCTATCGAGAGTATGGGGTGGGACGAGGGGAAGAGAGAGAAAAAAAAACTGAAGGTCTCATTAAGGAAATCCAGAGACTTCACAGGAACTTCATTTACAAACTAATAAAACACAATAATTATATCATCGTGTTGACTCACTCTTATGTACCATTTTTGGGAATGAGAATTGGAGCTTTCTTGCTTGTAAAGCAATATCGTTGCGACCTCAATTACTAGAGGCGATTAAGAACTAAGAAAGGGGTTAAACAGAAATACTGAATAATGTGCTAATTCCTAGGATTTGGATTATTTTCCCATGGTGCAGCGCCAGACTTGCCTTAAAAAAAAAAAAAAAAAAAAAAAAAGCACGACAAGCTGAATCAGGTCGGTTCAATTTAATCAACGTGGACTGCCGACTTATTTTGATTAATGTTATCTTGATAATTTAAACTGGAGTGGAAAGACTTCTAATTGCATAACAGAGCTCTGAAGATAGAGGTATGGAAATGGCTACTATTTATTTAGCTTAGTATGCAAACCTTTACTTTTCTTGATATGGTTAATATATAGTTATCAGTTTAATAGGTTTTATAAGCAAGCGTATATGGGAAAGAGGTGGAGGACTTCTCCTCAAGAATTGCATAATTTTTATTTATCTATCCGTTGGTTGACTCTGGTTATCATTCTAAGTGATAACCAGAGTCATCTAGGAACAACTCGAGGCCCGATGCAAAATGTGTGTGTGTGTGGGTGTGTGTGTGCGCGTGTGTGCAGGGCCTCTTAGTCACAAATGGGAGTGTATATTGAGGGAGGTGGGAGGGAATGTATATTAAAAATATATCTTGTACACGATTTTCAGTGTACAAAACTTCTTTGATAATCAGATTATATAAACTGATATCTAGGTTTCTCGCGATTAGTCTCACTGTTGGCTCCATTCCAGAAAAAACCTAGATAACTATAAATCTTCTCGAGTTGGAAGACTGGTTATAAGTTCAGTTCCAATAATTCAAATAAGGATAAAAATAATATAAAATTATGAGGGCACTTTGCAAATCAGTAATGTTTGCGTAATAAATAAAGTGATCATATATACCGTTCGAACTGGCTAGTACCGGTTTCAAAACAATTATCCCGGTGTCCTTAAGACTGTATAATAACAGAGTTCCCTCCATCTGGAGAGAACTGTTATAAAAGAATAAGGCAGAGATTCAGAAACGGGTACCCCTTTCAAAATGGCGGCGAGACGGCCGTGATTGATGCGTGTTGACTCCGCCCATTGTCACATGATCTCCTTAACACACAGAAACAGCCGGCATGGGTGGCACGCACTGTGTGCCAGCCGTGTCATCCCAGTGCCACGTACCTAACGGCACTGGAAATACGAGGCACGCTAAGGTAAACCCAATAAATTTAAAAGTTCAAGTTACAAAAATGTCACGTGACATTTGAATAAGTCGGATATAGCTGAAAAGGGGAGAAAGTAATTTAAAAGGAAATTTCGCGAAAGAAAAGGAACGGCAAATCAACAAAATTTAAAAATAAAACATTATTTCGCGAGCATTAACAACGAACTGAGACGAAGAAAAACCACTCACCTCATCGGTCGGGTGAAATTTCAACGACTTTGAACGGTCCGATGCTTGACAATTTAATTTTAAGTTACTTAATTCTTTACTTTCATTTTATTTTGTTTCTTCTTTCGTTTTAATCTTTAAAAACATAGTGGACGTGGAAATGCCGATCATTAACAATTCCACTGCCAACTGAAAGTCACTCCTTCTACTGATGTTCTTTTTTCTTTTTCTAACCTCCGTTCTTCACTGTTTCCGGGTCCTACCGTAGAACTAGGAGCAGCCTTGGCTCCCCTTTTCTTCTTTCTCACTCTGTGCAAGATAGATAACCACTCTCCCATTTTTTTTTTTTTTTCATTCTCTCTCTGCTGGCACCCGACTTACATCTTCCTCTTCAATGTAGCCAGGGTGTGGCATTAAAATTATTTATTTATTCTTTAATTATTTTTATTTATTATTTATTTTTTTTTTCAATTTACTTAAGCTTAATATTTTTTTTTTCTCTAACCTGCGTTTTGCACTGTTTCCGGATCCTGCCCTGGAACTAGGAGCAGCCTTGGCTCACCTTTTCTACTTTCTCACTCTGTGCAGGATAGATAACCACTTTCCCATTTTTTTTTTTTTTTTTTCTTACTCTTTGTCTGCTGGCACCCCGACTTACATCTTCCTCTTCACTGTGGGATTAAAATTATTTATTTATTCTGTGATTATTACTATTTATTTATTATTTATTTTTTTTTCATTTACTTTGGTCCTTGTGTCCCCCCAAGCTAGAGGTTTTCCGACCCACCTAGCAGTGCATTGATAGCATCAGCTATCAATGCACTGCTAGGTGGAATGCACCTTTTCTATTTGTGTCCCGTTCCTGTGGGGGCGGTCTCTTCTGTTGACAGGTGTAGACCGGGCTGAAAGGGGCATAACCCCTTGAGCCTTGCACCATCTTTCTAGGGCTGAGTTGATCGACAGGGCTCTCATCATATAATCCCTCATCATATATACCTAAATGCAATATTAAGCGATTGAGTTTATGTTATACGTTATGCTATACTGCTAAATTTGTAGCATTTTAAATTAGTTATAGCCTTACTAAAAGTAAAATAAAAAATATATGCCAACCTATGTGATTAGAACCTTCTAGTTACTTATCTATCAAAATTAAAACCCTATAATCTAACTACCATGCACTACATTAGTTATGTGCTACAATATTCACACCAAATCACCGATAGATTAAGTTGAAAATTTCTAGCTAAATTTGAAAATAAGCTAACACATGTGAGTAAGACTATTAAACTATTTATTGAACAATTTAATATGTTACTTAAGTCCAAAAAAAAAAAAAAAAAAAATGATAAAATTTTCCAGAAAAACTTATCCATTCCCAGGAGCTTAAAATCCTTACTTTGCACAGTTCCTACCCTCAAACCAATTCCAGTTGTTTATTCTAAGTATTGATTACACTTTAGCTGAATGCAAATTTCAGCATATGTAATCTACAACCATCCTTTTCCAATTTAAATGTTTGTTCCCTTTTGTGTGTCATCTGAGAAAGTGAAAAGATGATGTTAACATTTATTTTAGTTAACTGCTTAGTGTTCAACTAGGTCACCACACAGATGACTAGTTTTCAGACTTCAATTTAAGGAAACCCAGTCTCTCTCGATAGGTGTACCTTTTTTACTTTTCTTTTGTTTCCATGCACAACAAACCTTGTTGTGCTTCTCTGCACCCTTTCTGGATCTACATCCTTCCTAAAATGAGGTTTTCAAACCTGTATGTAGTAACCTTCAATACTGTTTCTTACATTTTTATTTTGAATTTTCTTACCTTCTTACTTTGAAATTATTAGTTATCTAAGGATACTGAAGATGTTTTTACCTCATTTTGCATGTACTTGTTTACCACTTTTTCACAATTTTCTTTATTAATTATAATAATTTTCTTTTCTTTACAAATTGAAGTTGGGCATTTACACTTTTACAGCTTGCCTGAATAATTCATCTTGTTAGTATTTATTTTTATGCAGGAAACTGCATATCTTAATTTTTGTGCTTGAGTATTTCATGGTTATACACAGTATGGCAAAAATAGTAATGATTGAATTCAAATAATGCAAAATTTGAATAAGGAAATATTTTCTTACTCATCTTCCTCCCCAGGGAACTAAATACATTTGTTACAGTGGTTTAAATCATTTGTTAGCATTACTTGCTTGTTCAATGTTACTCAGCAGTCACTTGCTAATAAATTGTACACATTCCACCAATTTGGGACTCTAGGGATTTTTTCTCAGGATAGAGCTTCATCACCATAAGCTGTTTGTAATGTTTCATGTGTTTCAGTGGGACTCTTCTCCAGCTTTACAAAAAACTTGATGTTGATTCTTTGGTTTCTGATGATGTTAGACACAATGCACAGAGGACGTTCATACAAAAAAACAATGTAAGGCTAACTGGTCTGGATTGTGGGATTGACACGGTCACACTTCTGTGCTTTTCCAGCACCCTCTCTGGAGCAATACGTACTCACATTAGGTATTTTTTAAAATTCAGCTTCATTACTTTTTTGCTGCTGTCCTTTTTATTCTCCAACTTTATAACATGGCATTATATATACAACCAATGTTTATTATTAGTTTTTTATTTCATAACATTGTGACTACTTTCAAAACATTTGAAAATATCTGTTGAACATTAAAATGCTATATTCCAAATGAAAAGCATAACTGCAGTTCCTGCAAAGATTATATATTTTAACTTATTTTGAGACACTGGTATTAATGTTTTTGACCTGCCCAAGTTTGACTCAGATATTTGCTTGCTACAAGATTTTTTCCATCCTTATCTTTACACATTAATACTAGTATAGTGGATCTGTTTCATATTACTTTTTACACTGTATGTTTGTATTGCTTTATGCTGTTTGCTTTTATTAATTTATAATATTTTATTTCAGTTGCACTTGGTAACTGATATGAAGACACCTTATACTTTTTTTCACACTATCTTCTTTTCACTAATTTAGTTATTTATATACTATTAACAGCTGCTTTGCACTTGAAGGTCTAGTAATATATCCTTTTACAATTTTCTATCTCATACAGTTAGTGGTTTGTTACAATGATCTGAAAACACTGATTTCAGGCATTTTGATCATATTACACGGTAATCGTCTTTAATGAAAAGGGGCAGTTAGGAGAGTTGGAAAATCTAATTTGGGTACTTTATACCACTAATGCATACATTAGTGGTTTTAAATTCATAATGTACACTGGTAATGCACACACAGTATGCATACACTGTATGCATATTAGTGGTATTAAACACCTTGTAAACTTCCATAATGCAGAATGAGGATTTTCACTTAATCAAGACATATCTTCCTTTAATGAAAAGGGGCAGTTAGGAGAGTTGGAAAATCTAATTTGGGTACTTTATACCACTAATGCATACATTAGTGGTTTTAAATTCATAATGTATACTGGTAATGCACACATATTAGTGGTATTAAACACCTTGTAAACTTCCATAATGCAGAATGAGGATTTTCACTTAATCAAGACATATCTTCCTTGCATAATGTTGTACCAATAGTTCAAAGTGTAAGAATATTGAAAATCTTACAAAAATTCTGATTTTTTTATTTGGAAAATTAGTTCTTTTTGTTTAGATTCTTGCCATTAATGAGAAATAGGAATAAAATCTGCAGTTTTGAAATCAAATTTATTCTGGTAGGGGCTGAAAATATTAAAAAATTTCCCATTTGTAAAATTTCCTACATAACACTGGCAGAACCAAATTAGTTGTCCTGGGAATGATAGCGAAACGAAAACAGAACAATTAACCTTACTTTCGCTAAAACAAGGAACACTAGGGGGTGGCTTACTACGACAAACAAGTGAGGGTTATTCCGAGACACTTTAGTACAGCCAAATTACCGCAGACAGGAAATCGGTTCGTAAACACACGCACAAGTTCCCAAAAACAGATGCTATAGTCACGGATGTCGTTTACTTGTGGTTATAAATTGCCTTAGAGACGAAGTGTTATATGTGTAGGGTAATGTGTTGTTTTGGAAGTATCCGGCTACTTCAAAGGAACACACCGGATGGCCACAGATCCAACAGGTGGAGAATAGAGAGTATTGTTCACGTGCTACGGGGCAGGCTGACCGAGGCTTTTCAACGAATTAAAGGAAAAATAATAAATAAAGAAAGAGGGGATTGGTAGGAACCACTGTGTAGAGGCGTGGAAAACTCCGAAGCAAATTGAGGATAGAGGAGAAAAAAGGAATACAGAGAGGAGAGTGAAAGGGTAGGAGGATGAAGAGAGACCTGTGTGAGCTATGTGGGAGTGTGGGTTTTTTTAGTGGTTTGAAGAAATGGAAGTAGTCAACGGAAACAGCTGTTAAGATTTTCGTCAGCGTAAATAAAAGAAGTGAGTAACAGTTAATATTTGAGGGTTTTGTCGTCGGAAAAAAATTATGTGTTAGCAATATCTGAGTTTTCGGAGCGTTAGGGAGAGTGCGGAGATTAAGCCAGTCCGGCATTAGAAGGCAAGAGCATTGGCCGTCTTTACGAGACAAACCGTCATGGATAGTGACCGTGTGATACGAGCACTGTCAAATAATGCTTAGTTTAATAAGAAGCTCGTGCAAGATAGAGTAAAGAAGAGTAGCTTCGGTGCACTCTCTCGTTGTGGAAAGATAGCCGACTAGGGTGAAAAAAGGCCTCAGGAAGGAAAGATAGCAGTACCCGTAGCCATGGAGTAAGACCGTGCGACAAAGTGCCAGTTCAGTTCAGATATACAGTGAGGACATCTAAATGCCAGAATTGTGATCCTTACTAGAGAAATTAGCCAGGAGTCCCAGAATGAATGCCCTGAAGTACGACGACGACATTTTCAGCTAAGAATAGAAGGATCTCAAACAGCGAAGCACGACAAAAGAAAAATTAAGTAAGTGGCTAACTTAATATTCGCATTATCTTAAAGGACTTTAGGACCCTAATAAATGATTAGGGAGGATTTATGATACTTAGAGATATATGTACATGTATAAAATTATATACGCAAAGTGGGAGGGATAGGTTAGAAATATAATAGAAATTTGACTGATATAAATTTTGTAATTACAGAAAGGAACTGAAGAAAAAGATAAGAGTGTTATTGATATTAATGGCTTTTATTACTAATCAAACATATGTCATGTTATAATAAAGGAGAGAAAAAGGGAATATTTGTAATAAGTTGTTACTGGAAATTGTAGATATGAATAGCATTTTTTAGAAAGGGAGAGTAAGGTCCTAAACCTGTATACAAAGTAAGAAATATAGAGCATGTAAAGAAAATTATGGATAATGTGCAAGGCATAAACGATAATAGATTACTGTACTGATATCGTTTGTGTTATAAATTACAGGATAACGTTAATTGAGAATACTCGATATATGAAATTGAATATAAAACTAATACTAAGCCATCACGGTTGAACATTAACTGTACTTTTCCCAATTGTTCATTTTGTATATATATTTTGTATGTATATATATTTTGTATATATTATTCATTTTGTTGTATATATATATATGAAAATAAACTATGTTCATTTTATATATTTGTGTGTGTGTAATTGTTGTACTGGACACAAGCCTAACCAATGGGAATTAAACATATAAGAGTTCTCCCCTATGAACTTAGAATTTTCTGAGAAGTAAAGCCAGATGCGCAAGTGGGGAGATATTATAAAAGGGAATTGTTTCAAAGGGGAAATAATAAATATAACTAAATATATAAAATAACATTTATCTTAAATTCCACCCCCCACAAAAGTAAATGCTTCTGAGTTTATCAAGTCTTCACTTTGGCCCTGTGGAAACATGGATTTGAATACATTACATTATAAACTGTGGGAAGAGTTAGAATACATGTTCTGCTAGCTAACAGAACAGCTGCTACCACTGATAACTAGCCTGCTCATTGGGGTAGGAGGATTATGTAAGCAAAAGAACAAACCCAGAGTCCTGAGCTGGATATCGGCATTCTTCCCTTTCTTGGTGATTCCCTTTTACTTTTCTCCCTCTCTCTCTCTTAGGGTAACTGGGGAATTTTTTTTTTTTTTTTTGGCTGGTGCAGCATAAGCCTCAGGCTTCCTTGCACCATATAGCTAATAATAATAATCTCACTTGAAAATTGCCCCCCCCCCCCACTGAGAGAAACTAATAATTTCTACTCAATTTACAAAATTGAAACTCTCAATATACATAAACAGAAGTATATTATTTAATTTCCTACTTTTAGCGTTCAGCAAAAACTATTAATTCACTCGAAAACAGCAAAAATGTACGATCATAATATCAATTTAGGAATTATTAGTTCGGCAAAACGGCGCTCGAAGCCATATTAGTAATAGTAATTAGCCAATCACAATGTGATTGGCTGATTACTATTGCGCCATTTCCAGGCTCCGGCGGTCATTTTTAGACAGTATTTCAGTTGTTAATCTCCTTTTTCACAGGTTTTGTTGCTGTGTAATCTCCTTTTTCACAGGTTTTTTTCTTTGTTTCTCTCCGTTCAACCTCTCATTTTCCTTTCACACCGAAAACATTTGTACTCACACGCAATCAAAATAAATTTGATTGCGTGTGAGTACAAATGTTTTCGGTGTGAAAGGAAAATGAGATTGGTGTTTCTTGATGTAGAGCGCGCGAATTTCTTTTTACAGAGAGCTAATTTTGAACTAATGCCCTAGCGCGTTTCATCTTCAAAGTTTCGAGCGCCGTTTTACCGAAGTAATAATTCCTAAATTGATATTATGATCGTACATTTTTGCTGTTTTCGAGTGAATTAATAGTTTTTGCCGAACGCTAAAAGTAGGAAATGAAATAATATACTTATAGATATATAATATAGATTTTCAGTTTTCAAGTGGTATTTCTTCGTCTCAGTTCGTTGTTAATGCTCGCGAAATAGTCTAGTTATGTATGGGCGAGAAGAATCAAGTGATTGCATTTCGCGTAACTTTTTGTTTTATTTTTAAATTTTGTTGATTTGCCGTTCCTTTTCTTTCGCGAAATTTCCTTCTCCCCTTTTCAGCTATATGCGACTTATTTAAATATCACGTGACATTTTATTATCGCGAAAAAACGTGCATTTTGGTAACTTGAACTTTTAAATTTATTGGATTTATCATTTGTTTTCAGCCGCCATATTTGTTGCTGTGCCAAGTGCCGTCCGCGTGTCAGTTGAAATCCATCGTGCGAGGAGAGGAGGGGGAACGCAGTGAGTGGGCGGAGTCACAATCCGTCAATCACTGCTTTCCCCCCCTCTCCTCGCCGCCATTTTGAAAGGGGTACCCGTTTCTGAATCTCTACCAAGAATAATTATATGCAGTTGAATTAGCAAACAATATGGTTAATTGCAGCATTATTAGTAATTAAAAACTATTAAATTAAGACAGTGGTGGATCTAGGAGGGAACGATTGCTTTCCCCCTAGCGCCTCTGTAAATGAAACAAATACGTGTTTTATGATACAGTATTAAGTTGTTATACGGTAACTATTTGGACTATATGTTTACCATACAAAGGATAATTAAAAATTCCAGATAAATCCAAACGAAATTCCAGTATTTTGTTCCTGTCAATCAAATATATAATTATGGTCATAACGTGCACTCCACTCTAGACATACACCGAATTAAGAAAGAGAACTTCCATTTCGTTATCCATAATTAACTTTAGGAATTCAGACCTTCATTATGTACGTTTGCGACCGCCTAAGATGATAATGCGCTCCCGATCATTCATGAATAAAAAAAATAATAATAAATTAGTAGCGTGCAGTGATCTTTTGAACATGGAAGCAGAAATTATTAATCAACTACAGTAGTTACAAAATCGGTAACGTCCGAAACTCAACTTTTTATTTTTACTTCTAAAAAATATTTTTATTTATTTATTATTTTTTTTTTTTCTGTTGGAATATACCAGTAATTGACCTTTTACTAATGGATTGCAATACTTATTAAAAGTATTTTTTTAATATCTATTGAAAATTCGAAAATGTAAAATCATTATTCTTTATAAGAAACAAAAACATGAAAGTATTAATCACTTACATTTTCATGTTTATAAAATAGTTTAACCCTCCAAGCAGATTTCACAAAAATCACAAAAGCAAGTGCATTGTTTACAAAGTACACCAGTAGTTTTTGGATTTATAACGCCAAAAATAATTGAAAACGGGGAAGTTTAAAAATTTATTCTTAATCCTGGTACTATATTGGATAATAAGATAAAAAAAAATCCGATTCGAATTCTTCGAAACGATGCTAGCTTAATGACAGAAGATATGGTTTAGGTACATTGATAACACCAAGATGCTTTATGAAGAATCTTTAAGTTATCATATCCTTAATCAGTCCAAATACTAAATCTGCCCATAAAATAAAGTGCAGGGAAGCAGAACAATTTTCTTTTTCTTCATGCCTTTACAATATTCCAATTGGAAATGCATGAATTTTTGGTCTATGTTTTTAATAATCTCATGCTTATTGGAAAAGCTGCTGCAACTGAATGGCCTTTCTGTCAGTTTCTATATGTAGCAGTACGATCGAACATGGTAATGTGGTCATACTGACCACAACGTTACTCTCCTATCACAGTCATTTGTGCGATACCCTGCAAACAATATCTAACAATTGAATTCAGTGCCACTGGAAGTAGAAACTAAGAAACTGTCCGGACAATTTTAAAGTTGATAAAATTCATAAACTTCACGAAAACATTAATATGAAGTTGTTGTTGTAGTGGGGTTTTAGGAGCATTAATGACTAAGGCCATATTGCTCTGTGTATATTGTATGTAAATTGCATGTGTTTTGTGGTCGCTTTTCTGTTTGCTGGACGAAAAACCTGAGTTTCCGGGAGAAAAAATCATGCTACCCTCGTCTAAGACCGACCAACTCAGCCATGTTGTGAAAAAGGCCCATAAAATTCCTCACGCCATCGTCGGGACTCGAACTCAGGACTTTACCACCCGGTGTGTGTGTGTGTGGGGGGGGGGGGGGGTAGCGATTCTGCCAACTGTGCTACCCAGTAGGTTTTATGAAGTATTTACGCATAGCGAATTTCAGACTAACGATTTTTCTCGCAGCTTTGGCGGTGCATGCCGAGTTCGTATAATTGAGTACAATAATAAAAAAAAAAAAAAAAACAGCTGTGTTCATCCTGTTAAAGACTTCGACATTAAATGTAAGTATTTTTGGTGTTATAATGATATATATAGTAAAACTACTTCACTCAATGGCGTATCAATCATGTTACAGCTGCACCTGAGCTTAGGTGGTGAGGGAACAAAAGGGGAAAAGAAAGCTACATAAAAATAAATAAATCATGTTGCTCTAGGGCCCAACCCGTGATGAATACGTAACTGGCTTCACTCTGTAAGTGTTACAGAGATTTTTAAGCATTTTGTTTAGAAAAAAAAAAACGTTGTTGTCTATCTGTATTTAAATAGATTTGAAGCTGTTCGACAGCACATAGAAATGACATAAAAGCAGTTATTGTGTCCTTTAAATAAAGAAAGATGTGAGTGTGATTTGTTAAATAAGACGATAGTAGTCTGGTGCTCATGCAGGCTCTTAGAATTCATACTTGGAAATTCTACCCTTACGTTTATTTGAATTAAATGAGAGTACATTATACGTTCTTTTGTTGCTGTGTCACGAGGCTGGAACAATGCATTTAATCACCAGAAAATTCGAACTAGCAGTAACTGCAGTCTGTTCTTTTGAGATCATATAGGTAGGAGCTATACTGATGGTTCCGTGTTAAGTAAAAGTTATGGGCCAGAATAAAACACACCAAAAATTAATCCGTTTATTAGCAAAACGTGAAAATGTTACCATTTGGGACAGGGTGAGTTTTCGATGCGGAGGCGCGCGCGCGCGCACACACACACACACACACACACACACACACACACACACACACACACACACACACAGTATCCCTAAACTTAGGATGACCAGATTTATAAAAAAAAAAACGGGACACTCATGGCGAGTTGACATGATTCGACTGTCAAAACTACTAGTTAAAACGATTCTCGTGTACTCGTTTCATGCCAACTAGCCATAACTGTTTAGCTTGATTAAAATTAATATAGGTTACTTACATATTTATTGCTGTCTTAGTCTCACATTAACATTGCCAAATTACACAAATCTTTATTGAGCAGATGGTCCAGGATATACACTTAATATTTTTGTCATATTTTTTAGATGACTGAATTTCTTCCAAAAGGTTTGGCTGTTCCTTTATGAAACTGTAAAGGTCCATACAAGAAATGTCTTTAAAATGTGTTTTTATTATTAATATTGTCTGTACAGTTTCAACGGACAACTGGTTTCTTTCATCAGTCCAAAATGTGTTCATTAAAGAAAACACCTTTTTAATGATGTATTTGTGCCCAGTATTCCTAATACAAAACTCAATGCGTATTATGTTCCCAAATCTTCATTTTTCATTGTCTGAATTGTTTCAGTCCACCTGTCGCTAGTCGTCACATCACATTTCTTCCAATGATCAATCTTAGATTTACATATATTCTTCAGTTGATTCACTTAATTGAATAGTTCGTCTTCATCTATTACTTTTAGTATGTTGGTGTCAATTTTGGATATATTTTGGACACACTGTTGAACGACACACCAAGATGGAGGGATGTTAAACAAAACCCATTTAAAGTAACATAGCTCTGCAAAAGGCTTGGTCCGGTTTTCCACATATTCTAAGAAAGTACCATAAGCAAATTCAACATCTCTGAAGACATCTATCAGTTGTCTTCAGAGTCGTCCTCTATCAGTTGGATTTTGAGGTCCAGGACAGCAGATGTAAAAAAAAATGTTGCTCCTTTCTGTTGGGCATTTGTTCTGTCAGGGTAATCAGTTCTTGTGCCATTTCACTGCTGCAAATCTCATTTAATCTTTTTGATAGCGTTATTACACATTTTAAGTTGGCTGTGAATGAACATGAACCAGAGAAGGGACTGTGCATTATTACAAAAATCCCTCAAGAATTTGAGGCTTTTATCTTGAGATAGAAACATTTCGATTATTCTTTCCACTGCAGGTAGCAAGGAAAGCCATCGCGTCTTCACACTTCCTAAAAGTTGCTTGTATTCCCCTTCAACAAAATTGCAGAAGGATTTCAGTGCCTCAGGCCCGTCCTATTTTACTTTGTTAATAATTGATTCCACATCAATTGGCAACGTATCAGCACTTGTTTGCAAAGCATTATTCACGCTATGTGCAGCACAGCCTACTCCGAAGGTGTTCATTTTCATGTTCTTGCCTTTTCCCGCAATGCCTCGGAGGTTGGTGTTGCAGTTGTCACCACAAAATGCTATCTTGATGGTTAACTTATACAGTATTTCTCCAATATTATTATGGACAGAATGTGATAATATCTCAGACGTTTCTCCTACGAGATTTTGGAATTCTAATAATTTCACTTTCGTAGATATAAAATACCGCACCAAAACTGGGACCGACTTCAGGCTTAAGTGATTTATTGAATCTACCATAACAAATACATATTTTGCCTCACGTAAGTCATTCATCACTTCATGAAATACAAATGGAGCCAGTACATTCACAACTGTACCTCCACATTTTGTTCTTCCACATGTGAAACTTTTCGAGAATAAGTTTTGTATGATGGTATATATGCAATCCACTGATCTAAACGAATGGTTATGCTTGATACTATGGAAAGCTAGAAATCCTTCTTGTGCAGCGAGTCGTTTTTGTTCACCATTTACATCTTGTTATTTTGTCATGAAAGAGGTTAGTTTACGGCTTGCACTTTTTGCTGCTACAGCTTCTTTGTGCTTCGTTTTAGCAGCGTGTTGTGTAATATCTGAACGACTACCATGTTCAACAGAAAATTCAGCTGTACAAACGGTACATAAAACTTTACCGTTAACATTATGACTTTCAGTTAGGAAAGGTATTCTTGTTTCAACGTGTCCGTGAAACTACACTTTCGCTTGGGCATCTCACGACCTATTGTCAACAAACTGAATTTATAATTAATTATTTATAATTAAAGCCCTCAAGTAATATTACTGAGTTTACATCCCCACCAACACATCAATATTTTGAAAAACACCAGAGAAAATACTAGAAATGCTAGGAGTTTAGTAACCAATGCTAGGAGTTTAGTAAATAAATTTGATGAATTTGAGGTATTGCTCAAAACATCAAAGGCAGATATTGTTGGGATTTCAGAGATGTGGTGTCACACAGATATAAGGAATGCAGAACTGGAATTTGGGGAGTACAACGTCTACAGAAAGGATAGACTGCATAGGAAGGGAGGAGGGGTTATGCTATTAGTTAAGAAACACATAAAATCCAAGGAAGTGAAGCCAGTCGACATCGCGCTGGACAGTGCAGTGTCGAGTCAGTTTGGTGTGACATAAGCATTGGGAGATCAAAATTGAGAGTAGGAGTGTGTTACAGGCCTAATGACTCTGATGAGTATAATAAGAAACTGTACAGAGAAATAGAGTGGGCCAGTAAATCAGAGAGTCTTATAATGGGGGATTTTTAATTTCCGGGATATTGACTGGAATTTGGGGGCTGGTCACTCACATACTAGCAAGGCTTTTGTGGATTTATTGGATGATTGTTTTCTACATCAGCATGTTCGGGAGGCAACTAGTGGGAGTAATACTCTTGATTTGATTATCAGTAATGATTCTTCATGCATTAAGAATCTGCAGATAAATGAAGCACTAGGTGGCAGTGATCACAGTGTTCTGAAGTGGGAGTTACTCAAAGAGGTAACTACCATTAGGAGTAAAGGGAAGGGGTATTGCTTTCGTAAAGGCGACTACGATGGACTGAGACGGTATTTAAATTCTATACAGTGGGATCAACTGATGATGTTACCAACAGCAAATTCAAAATGGGAAGCATTCAAAGAACTTATCTTGGAAACTACTAGGCTTTACATACCAACTAAGAAATATTGTTCAAGGTTTAGGCCTAAATGGATGTCAGATGAACTGATCAGGCATATGGCAGAGAAGAAAAATGCATGGGATACATACAAATTAACACGTGACACAGAAGCCTATGATAGATACAAGTTGATCTGTAACCAAGTTACAAAGGAGGTTAGGCAGGCGAAGGTAGATTACGAGAGATCCTTGGCAAGGGATGCGAAGAAAAACAGCAAAGAGTTCTTTACTTATGTAAACTCTAGAAGGAAGAGGATGAATCAGATTGGTCCACTTGATATCGATGGGTCAACTGTTGATGATCCTGCTCAGGTAGCTAACAAACTAAATGAATATTTTGCATCGACATTCACACATGAGGAGTTATTCAGCGAGGGGAATGCCAGAGGTGTATTCAACTCTGGCAGTAATCTAGAGAATCTTGTAATAACTGAGAGTAAAGTGGAGGAGAAATTGTTGAAGATAAACACAAGAAAGGCACCTGGGGTAGATGGGCTCTTTTTTTTTTTTTATGTGAACCCCAAACACGAGAGGTATTAGAACCTATAGTACTTAGTACCGTGCTTGGGTGAGGTTAAGAAGACGAAAGAAGAAGATATTTGTTGACATTGGACTTGAACTTCTGTAGATTGCAATTTTCAGGAAATATGTATGAAGGGAGATCGTTCCAGAAAACGGCAGTTGAATGAATAAATGAGGAAGATGAAAAGTTGGTTCTGTGGGTTTGAAGTCGGACAGTAAATGGATGTTGGCTAGTGGCGGCACGTGTTCGGACTATTTTGAAATAGACAGCAGGAATTATAGAAGCCAATTCAGAAGAACAATGCCCAGGGAAGTATCTGTAGAATAGGCATGCAGCAGAAACAGTGCGTCTATGAGAAAGCATGTGGAGAGATTCTGTTAGAGATGAATCATTAATTAACCTAACTGCCCTCTTCTGAATGGAATCACGAAGCCTGGGAGAGGTTTTGGGATCACCACGCCAGATGTGGGAACAATATTCCATGGCATGGCGGATTTGCGATTTATACAGAGTGAGCAGCTGTTTGGAAGAAAAGTAACGCCGAGAGCGAAAGAGAAAACCAAGTTTTTTAGATGTAGAGGAAGCAATATTTGTAATGTGCTTTTGCCAAGAGAGATTAGAAGTCAGGGTAATCTCCAAAAGAGATATATCATTTTGCCTAGAAATCGAAGTGTCACTAAAGATAAGCATGGGAGCAGAAGAATCCTTTTTGCGAGATATAAGACAGGAAGTTTTAGAAGGGTTGAAATCAACTAAGTTGTCTTTGCCCCACTGGAGAATTACCTGAAGATCGGCATTTAAGAAATTGGTAGCAGATTTTCGAGAAGTTGAAGCTGATTGAGCAGGACAAGGTTTCTCAAAATGGAAAGTTGAATGCAATGTGCTATCATCGGCAAAACTATGGATAGGATTTCCAGTCAATGGAAGAAGGTCATTGATATACAAGAGGAAAAGAGTGGGGGAAAGAACTGAACCTTGGGGGACACCGGCATTAGTGGAGAAGTTAGAAGACAGAGAGCCATCTACCATCACCCTCAGTGAGCGATCACAGAGAAAACTGGATAACCAATCACTAAAAACAGTTGGCAAACCATAAGATGGAAGCATGTTTAGAAGACCTTTATGCCAAACACGATCAAAAGCCTTTGAGATGTCAAGAGCGACTACTTGTGTTTCACCAAACCTTTCCATTGAATTAGTCCATAAATGGGTAACATAAACCAGAATATCTCCAGTGGATCGACACTGACGGAATCCATACTGGTGATCGTTGATCAGACGGAAGGTTTCTAGGTAGTTTAACAGTTGGCGGTTAATTGATTTCTCCATTACTTTAGAAAGAGTAGAAGTAATTGCAATGGGACGATAATTGGATGGAAAGGATTTGTCACCCTTTTTAGGAACTGGCTGGATATGAGCAAATTTCCAGGCAGAAGGAAAAACACCTTTGGAATAAGAAAGTGAAAAAAGGCGGCACGGAGTAAGTTCAGAACAAGTGGAGAAATACCATCAGGACCTGGAGCTTTCTTAGCATCAAGATTCATCAAAATCCTTCTGATATCCTTTTGACGGAAGACCACAGGAAGCATTGAATGGAGCGTGTTGGGAATGGTGGGAGGTGTTTTACCAAGATCATTAATACATGAGCTGGAAGAAAAATGGGATGCTAGCAGGTCAGCTTTATCCTTGGCTGAAGTGGCAACAGAACCATCTGGTTTGGACAGAGTTGGGAGAAAAGATGGGCAAAAGTTGCGGCCAATAGCTTTGGCAAGAGACCAGAATGCTCGGCTACCATTAGGGCAAGAAGCAAATTTTCTACTTTTAGCCTGTTCAAACTCTAGTTTGGACTGATTAATAACTGCTTTACAACTGTTGCGAGGTTTGGTGTAGGCAGAAAATGAAACTGAAGAATTAGAAACAAGCCAATTACGATATGCAACATTCTTCTCTTGGACAGCCTTAGCACATTTATTGGAAAATCAAGGTTTAGATAAAGGACGAGATTTTAAGATAAAGGATTCCATTCCTGCAAGAATAATTTCACTGACACGATCTGAGCAAACGTTGATATCAGAAGTTTTGAAACAGTAATCCGACCAAGGAAAAGAAGAAAAGAAGTCTCGCAGGTCATCCCATTTTGCATTCTTGTAATGCCAAACAACAGGAGGTTGGGAATAGCCATGAGATAAAGGTTCCATTGGAGAAGAGACAATCACCAAGTTGTGATCTGAAGTGCCTAAAGGACCTGTCACTTCGACCTTGTACTTAGAAGGGTTGTTTGTGAGAAAAAGATCAAACGTATTGGCTGTATGATTACGATTGTCCGGTATTCGTGTAAGTAAATGAACAACGTATGCTAGATCATTAGTAATTGCAAAAGCCTGAGCATCTCGACCTGCTGGGTCGGTGTGACTAGAAAACGGAAGCCAGCTGGAGTTGTGAACATTAAAATCACCAAGGAAAATTACTTCACTGTTAGGAAAGTTGGACTGGAGAAAGTCAAGTTGCAAAGAGAGGAAGTCAAAGAGCTCCAAGTGATTAGTGGAGTTGGGAGAACGGTAGAGACACTGATGAATTTGACACAAGGAGGTAGAGAGATTTTAAGCCAGAGAAGATCAAAGAGAGAAGATTCCAAATTGGCAAGTCTCTGACAGGGAATATCAGAACGGACATATGCACAAGTACCACCTTTGAAGCGAAAGGAATCATACAGCGAATAATTTGGGCATCTGAGATGAGCAGTAGATGAATCAACCGATAACTGAGATTCTGTCAGAAAAAGTACATGGAGTTTGGCAGACTGCAAATGGAAATGGACATCGTTGAGATTAGAATTGAGACCACGTATATTTATGAAATGAATTAGGAAGTCCTTGGGAGGTTTAGATCTTTTCGCAGATAAGCTTGCTCTATTAGTTTGACAATTCATGGTGTATTCAATAGTAAGAAAAAGTAGGTGGGACATGCTGTATGAAGTAATGGAATTTTTGGATATGGCGTACATATGGTAAGAATATACCCAGATCCTTGACATAACGTGGCCTCGACAATGCTCCCCGCATACGCACTACTCGGGCTCCCTCCAGTCACTATCTGGCAGAATAGAGGTAGCAAGATTATACGCTAGCTGATCCGGAAGCTTCCTAGAGAGTTACCAATAGGTTCAGTCCGGTGTACTAACTAGCGGCCGGCCTACGAACACCGTTTTAGAGCTGTACCCTCGAAATGTAAGGAATATTGGATCTTGCCACGACGTTCATCATAACCTCAAAAGTCATCAATCATACTGCATGAAGGAAGAGATAGGGAAGGGTTCATCTATCCAGTTATTTTAAAGGAGGCAGCAAAGGAAGTAACCAAACCCTTAGCCATAATTATGAGAGCTTCCTTGGACTCAGGGGAGGTACCCATGGACTGGAGATGTGCAAATGTGACCCCAATTCACAAAGGAGGATCAAAGGCTGACACAAGTAATTATAGACCTGTGAGTTTAACTTCTGTTCCCGGAAAATTAATGGAAGCACTGGTTAAAGAAGCACTGCAGGATCATCTAGACAAGACTTCAGTTATAGCTCAGACACATCATAGTTTTGTTAAGGGGAAGTCTTGCCTGACCAATTTGATTGGATACTATGATGCAGTCACGAAACAACTCGATGCAGGGAATAACTTTGATTTTATATACTTGGATCTTAGAAAGGCTTTTGATACTGTTGCACATGGAAGACTGCTACACAAATTGGAGCAGTGTGACATTGGAGGCAAATTGCTGCTATGGATATAGGGGTGGTTGAGGGGGAGAAGACAGAGAGTGGTAATCAATGGACACTGCTCATCGTGGGCTAATGTTATTAGTGGAGTCCCTCACTGCTCAGTGTTGGGTCCGTTGTTGTTTTCGGTGTTTATGAATGATATTGATGATGGTATATCAAGCTTAATGTCGAAGTTTGCAGACGATACGAAGGTTGGCAGGGTTGTCAAGGACACTACTGACACTATGCTGCTGCAACAGGATCTGGAAAGGTTGAGCACATGGGCTGAGAAGTGGCAAATGAAGTTTAACATTGACAAATGTAAAGTACTACATATGGGAAACAGCAACCCCAGAGCAACTCTGTGGTACTACACTGACAGTGGTAGAGAATGAAAGGGACCGCCAGGTCCCTTTCATTCTCTACCACTTCAGGCAGATATGAAGGCAGATATGAAGTTGTCTGAGCAGTGCAGACGGGCTGCAAGAGTAGCTCATGGTGTATTGTCAATGATATATAAGAATTTTTCTAGCAGGGATAAAGAGGTGATTATTCTCTTGTATAAGGCAATGGTCAGGCCACACCTAGAGTACTGTATACAGGCCTGGAGGCCTCATTTCAAGAAGGATGTAGAGCTGCTGGAACGAGTACAGAGAAGGGCAACAAGATTAGTGGATGGAACAAAGGGGTGCTCTTACGAAGAAAGGCTTAAGTTTTGCGAATTACAGTGTCTGGAGACTAGGCACCAGCGAGGTGATCTGATAGAGGTGTACAAAGCCTTGAATGGTTTGAGCATGCTCAATGCCGATGGGATTCTTCCTCTTGCTCAGAATAATCACCTGAGAGGGCATAAATTTAAATTGAGGAAAGACAGATGTAGGATAGATGTGCGGAAATATGCCTTTAGCCAGCGGGTGGTTGGTTGGTGGAACAGACTTCCATCCCTTGTCGTGGAAGTTGATAGCCTAAATAAGTTTAAGGCTCAGCTGGACAGGTATTTCGAACGAACAGAGGGGTGAAGTGGAAGTGGTTATTTTTTATTTATTTTTTTATTTTTATTTTATTTTATTATTTTATTTTTTTTTTGGCTGATGCTGCATAAGCTTGCTTTCTTGCATGAAATGCCTCTACTAATGCTAATGCTAAATCGTTCACACGTGTCTCTTGCGTTGGCCAAGCTACAAATAAAAGTCGTTATCGTGTACATTATAACGCCACTAGTGGAAACTATGTGAAAGCCATCTGAATCACATCTTAATGGATTATAGTGCCCATCTATTGAAAATAGGGTAAGCCTGTTTTCTAATTTGCAAAAAATTGCATAGTTAAGTTAGAGTTTACGAAAAAGAGGAAAAATAAGAGAAATGGGAAGCTTTTTTTTTAAAAAAAAACGGGACATTTGGCGTCCCGTTTACATTTTCTCTGGAAATTGGATCAATGGCTGAAAAAGGGGACAATCTCGTTAAAAACGGGACGTCTGGTCACCCGACATTAACTGCTTTTCGTTGCTTCCTTTGCGTTTTATTAAATAAAATAAGTACGAAAACTCACGACATTTCCTAGTAACTGAAACAGGAAGGAATAATTATTACGTAACAGGATCCAGAAAAAGTTATCTTGAAATGCTAAACTATCGTCTTTGTTCCTTTAGGAAATATGTCAAGTGTTCTGTGGAACGAGTTAGGAGTATGTAAATAAAACGAAACGGGTGATATTTCTACGAGTACTATCATATTTAATCTGTCATTAAATTCTGCAATAAGCATTAATTGTCAGATTATAAACAGGTATGCGACTGCTTATTTAGCAACAGCTTACGATCATTTATTTGTTTAGAAAACATAATTCGCAAAGTATTTCTTATAAATCTATCTAGTACAGGTTATCCATTTATCGGTCAGCAGTGTGTACCGAGGTGATTATAGCAACAGAGCACATGATGCCATTGGATATGAAGTGAGATATTTTTATCCAGGTGGGAGAAGGAATTTTTTTTGAGGAGAATTACACATTTATTAGTGCGGCACGTAATACGTGTCCGGAGAAGAACATGTTTATTTTGCTACCTTCAGATTTTTATCTGCAGGATACTCACAAAATCTAGATGAACTGAAGAATATTGAGAACGACGTTCTCTCCATATATGAACATGTAGAGTTGCATCAGACACACAAAAGACTGAGGGTATGGTTATGAGCAAGGCGAACAGCTCCAGCACGATCTGCAACAATTTTAATGATACCTTGCATTCGTTTTTAATGAAATTTTCTATTAATGTCTAATTGGATCATATATGCTGAGGATATCAAGCTCCTTACTAGGATATCGCCATCCGACACCACTCAGAAAATCAACAGGAAACTACAGGACATAGCTGACTACCTGAACGCATTCAACCTCCAAATTAACCTTCTGAAATCGGCGCAAATCATTTTCTCGCTAAAGGGCAGCCCAACGATGCTGCAGCCTGCGCGTAATGGCTCCTCAGTTCCAAGTGTTCAAACGCACAAAGATCTGGGGGTCGTTTTTGAATCCAAGCTGTCCTTCACCGATCACGTTTACCTTATACATTCGAGGCTGACCTCACTACGCTGGGTTGCCGAGCAACAGATGCTCCACACTAACGACCCACACTTGGCAAAAAAGGAATCTATACCCGACAGTACTGTATGCTTCAGAGATATGGGGCTCGGCTGCCGAATTCAACATTAAAAGAATATTTGCTGCCGAATTCTGGTTTACAAAATGGGCCAACACCAAATTACAGGCTCCGATCCTACATCGGAGAAAGAAGGCTGCTATTCACGATCAAGATGGCCACCGGTAAAATTACAGAGCCGAATTTCTGGGATCATTGCTCTTGGCACATTCCTCCCCCTTATCTCCGGTCTTTAGCACAGCTACTAGCCGACCATAACCAGCTAGTGCTTACCAACAGATTCCTTCCAAAGCAAATGCCCCCCCCCCCTCACTGCAAGCGATCGACGGAGACCTCCAATAAGTGGTCAACAACAGAAGATATAGGAAAAGAATCCTCGCCGAACTGAAAATTTAGAACTGTGCCTTGCCTTTCAATAGTCTGGAAGTATGTTATTAAACCTATCCATTGATTACTGAAGTTGTCTCGATCGAAAAACAAGCTCTTAAGCATTACTTTGTTAAACAGACGAGTGCATTTCAACCTGAAGAGGCGGACAATATTTTTCATTCATTGCTTGTTTTTGAATTCTATTTATTTCAACCCTATTTAAATATTAGCCGCTTTGTATATTATGTATGTAAATACCCTTTACTTTTTCATTTATAATTCAAATTCATTGATCCCTGAACATGTAAACCCCTGGCCAGTGGCCGTAACCGGTAGGTTGCAACATAAACTGTATTTTGCATCTTATTATTATTACTATCGTTACAATAAAGATTCTTCTTCTAGTAAAATTTTGCTGTATTGGAAAAACTACAGTAAAGTTTTTTTAATTTGGTAACCTTATATAACCGAATTATTGATATTTTATAACTCACATCTGGTGAGTATGGGCTTGGCACACCCAGGGTCCTGAGCTGGACATCATCATTCTTCATTTTCTTGGTGATTCCTCTCTCTCTCTCTCTCTCTCTCTCTCTCTCTCTCTCTCTCTCTCTCTCTCTCTCACGGTAACTTGTGAATTTTTTTTTTGGCTAGTGCAGCATAAGCCTCAGGCTTCCTTGCACCATATGGCTAATAATAATAATAAAAAAAAAATAATAATAATAATATAATTAAGGGAATTACTCTTTTATATATATATAGTAAACCCTCGCTAATCCAGTTGCATTTAATCCGGATCGAAATATGAAAAATTCTGTTCATGTTGAGTACTTTGAAAGATACATGGGATTTAGGATTTGGATTTGATTTCGGTTTTTATGGCCCAAAGGCGACTAAGGGCCTTAGTCTGAGGCCATGCTACGCCTTAAGTCCACAGGATTTAGGAAGGTAGATGAGTAATTCTGACTGCGCGCTGACTGAGTGCGCAGAGAGAGACGGAACGAACATACATTATATTGTCTTGCGTGTTGTTCAGTATCGTTGTTGACTCTGAGTTGGACGGATGTTATTGCTTATATCGCTTCATTTGCCTACTTCTTTATACGTATATCTTCTTCTTCCAGTCACATAGCTCCCTGAGGAGCTGTTGTGACCACCAACAAATTCATCCAACTGCATCGATCGTGTGCTATACGAGCAGCATCGCAAAGTGTCATGCCCAGAAGTTCACTGATCCTATCCTTCCACCTAGTTGCAGGTCTTCCTCTGCACCTCTTCCCCTCGGTTTTTCCTTCATTATATTCTTGAACAGAAAGTTTTCCCTTCTTACTATATGACCAAAAAACTTGAGTTTTCTTTTGTTGATGCTATGAAGAAGAATTTTAGGCCTGCCAATTTTATTCAATACCCACTCATTTGTTCTTCGATCCAAGTAAGCATTACGCAGTATTCTCCTCTAACACCACATTTCAAATGCCTCAATTTTCTTCTTGTCAACTATTTTCAGATTCCATCCTTCACATCCATAAGTGGCAACTGGAAAATTTAACGAATCAGTGATTCTCAGTTTCGTCTTTAGGGGCAGATCATGATCTCTCCATAATTTTATCAGATCAGCGACCAACGTTTTATCAATTGCTTGTCGTCTCTCTTTACATCGTTTGAACAGTCACTATTTTTATTTATTCTTGGCCCTAAGTAATCAAATTCATCAACTTCTACGATATCTTGCCATTCACCTTACTGGAATCAAGATTATCACCAGTCACCATAATTTTAGTGTTACACACATTCAGAAACAATCCTTTTTTCTTACTTGCTTCACATACTCTTCTCAGAGTTTCTTTAAGATGATCCTTAGAATTACAAATTAGCACAGTATCATCTGCATAACGAAGGTTTGTTATCTTCAGTCCTCCAATTTTGATACTAGTCTCTAAATCTTCCACATGATATCTTCGGCATAAATATTAAAAAGGTGAGGTGACAAAATACCTGCCTGACACCGTTACCTATTGTGAAAAAGTCCGTGTTTCCCGTGTTCGTTCTCATAGTTCCTTCCTGTTCTTGGTACAGTAGCTTAATCAGCTGAATTATGTGGATTGGGAAATCCATAATAGTCATCGTTTCCCATAATTTCTCATGTTGAACACAATCAAATGCTTTTGCATAATCTATAAAACATAAAACGATTGGAACATTGAATTCTTTGCACTTTTCTATAATCAGTCGTAGGCTTAAGATCTGATCTCTGGTTCCTCTACCCCTTCTGAAACCTTCTTGCTTTTTCTGGCATTTCTTCTTCAAGTTTTCTTGAGATTCTGTTCAATATGATTTTAAGAAGAATCTTGCTAGCGTAAGAAATTAGGCTAATAGTCCTGTAATTTGAGCAATTTTCAGATCTCCTTTTTTTTGGTAGAGTGTTTAGTGTCAAACGGCACCATGGGTTTCCCCCATCTTCTTTTTTTGGTAAGGGGATGAAAATTAATTTCTTCCAATCTGATGGCCACCGTTCCGTTTTCCAAATTTTTACAATCATTTAATGAAAAAACTCGAAGCCCTTCACACCTGTAGCTTTAATCAATTTCCCTGGGATTTCATCAATTCCAGGTGACTTGCCACACGTTAGTTCTCTGATGCCTTTTTCGACTTCTTCCTTCAATGGAACTGGTTCAAGTTCACACTCTTGAAAAGGGGGTGGCAGATCATTAGTGCCAGCAGGTGCTCGGAAGAGCTGCTCACAGTATTCTTTCCACCTTCCTTTGATTGTGTTAAAATTTCTTCTGTTAAAATTTCCCCTTTGGAGTCTTTAATTACATTGTTTTGGTCGGAACTTTTGTCTTAAGGACTTAACATCATACATCTTTTTAGTGTTGTTTCGTTTGTTGTGGTATTCGATTTCTTTACCCTTTCGATTGATATAATCCCGTTTGTCCTGGTTTAAACAGTGCTTGATGACTTTGCTTCGTTTCCTTGTACACCCTGGGCTTTTGCAGTTCTTCTCTGTTCAATAAGTTTAAAAGTGGCTTCTGTATTCCAAGGCTTCCTGATGTTTGACCTATCCCTAATGTGTCTATTTGCTGAATCCTTAATAATGTATTTTGTATTTTCCCACATTTCCTCAGGCAACATATACGTATGTATATAAGTTAACATATTTTATATAATTATTGGTTCTAAAGAATTAAAAAGTTAAATGAAAAGAAAAAACTTTTCTTTAACTATCATTAACAAGCTCAAAGTGATAGAACAACTTGAAAATAGGGTTCCTGGAAAAAACAAATTGCTGAAGAATTTGATATTGGCCAACAGGCTGTGTCAGATATTAAAAAAAAAAAAAAATTATAGACATTTCCTTTAAAAGTCAATGTGGGGAGTGATAAAAGCAGTGTATCAAGTAGACAGACGTTAAGAAAGCCAAAGCAAGTGTTGATGGAAGAAGCTGAATTTAAGTGGTATACTCAGCAACGATCGAGTAGCGTTGGCGCCACCTGATAAATGTATAAAAAGACAATACATTTATTCATCTTTTTATAGTTTTTAAATAAAGGCTCTACAGTGATTTTTTTTTTTTTTGTCAGCAGCACTTCCTATATCATTCAATTTTCCATTTATTTGTGTTCTAATTTTTTTTGTCTTTTAGGGCTATCTTTTGCGTCACTAATCCGGATTATCGCTTAAAGCCGGATGACCTCTCCCCCATTACTCCGGATTAGCGAGGGTTTACTGTTTATCCATATATATATATAAACACTATTTATCAAAATTACCCAACAAAAGATTACCTTGCTGCAGATCGCTGCCACTAAAAGCAGCTGGTTGGGATAATTACATTGATATGGAATTGAAATTCACTTGATTTTAATCCGGTCGCGAACTTCGTTATGAAGTACAGTATTTGCATCACCAAGAGGCCAAGAACAGCAAGTGAATTGCTCGAGGGCATGTTAGGGATGTGTAGTCAGGAATTATCAGCAAACTATATTGAAATTCCTTGACGCCGTAAGGCCATCATATAACCCAAGGCTTAATTATACATTAAATAAATACATTTTGGTTTATACTCCCGTAGAGCTACATAGTCAGAAGAGTCCACATTTAGATTTTGTAATATCACTCAAATTACTCGGACGCTCGAGAACAAATTGATGAATGCTCAGAAGTTCATCGTTCCCCCCCCCCACACTGCATTTTCCCATGTGGTCTAGTGGCTAAGATACCTGGCTTTCACCCAGGAGGCCTGGGTTCGATTCCGGGCATGGGAAATTTAATTTTAACCCTGGGGGATCACATCTGGTGAGTATGGGCTTGGCACACCCAGGGTCCTGAGCTGGATATCATCATTGGCATACCCAGGGTTCTTAGCTGGATATCATCTTTCTTGGTGATCCCCTTTTACTTTTGACACTCTCTCTCTCTCTCTCTCTCACAGGGTTACTTGGGAACTTTTTTTTTTTTCCTGGTGCAGCATAAGCCTCAGGCTTCCTTGCATCATATGGATATTAATAATAATAATAATTCTTCTTTTCTTGATGATTCCATTCTACCTCTCTCTCTCTCTCTCTCGGGGTAATTCAGAAATTTTTATTTTTATTTTTTTCCTGGTGCAGCGTAAGCCTCGGCTTCCTTGCGCCATATGGATAATAATAATAATAATAATGTTATTTGTGTGGAGATTTCGTAAATATTCAAATTCAGTGAGCATATTAGGCCTATATTTCTTTCCATTTTCCCTTATTTATGTTTTATCCGAGATAAAAATATCTTTTAGAGAATTTATATTTTTTCCCAAAACATCTGTTTATACCTTTATTTCTATTTGGCTTGCAAAAAAGATTCCTTTGTTCTTTTTAAAAAGGAATTCAGGGCATGCCTCCCTTTTTCAATGAATTGTCTGGTATTGCATTACCTTCACTGAATATACTAACCTGCTATATACTAACCTATTCGTAATCAGTAGATTCTTTATCTTTTTATATCAGAACTGTTGTATGAAGAGATAATCGTACACCAGCAACTTTTCATAAATGTGACTTTAAGCATACCTCCTAGTTATCGTTTATTATATAAAAATACTGTATACAGATATACAAAAGACAATACGTGAGATATTGTACCTTATCTAGAAGTGGATGTATTTCGTCTATATCTCCATATTGAAATAATAAAATGATTTCATTAATATAAAAGATAAATTTAACATTTAATTCATGTATCACAAAAGGTCCATAAACATAAATTTACGTCTAATTTTATAAATTGGAATTTCTCTCCAATAGTCTAAAAAAATGGGGCCCAGTCGGCAAACAAAAATAGGATCCATATTCCGTACGTAATATCAAGCCTGTAGTTTGTGTTAGGGTAGAGTATAATGCTGGATGATATTGTCACCACATCATTTTGTGTTAGGGTAGAGTATTAACCCCAGAGGCTCACATCTGGTGAGTATGGGCTTTGGCACACCCAGGGTCCTGAGCTGGATATCATCATTCTTCTCTTTCTTGGTGATTCCCTTCTACTTTTGACTCTCTCTCTCTCTCAGAGTAACTGGGAAATTTTTTTTTGGCTGGTGCAGCATAAGCCTCAGGCTTCCTTGCACCATATAGTTAATAATACTACTACTACTAATACTAATAATAATAATGATGGATGAAATTGTCACCACATCATAGACTATCAATTTACGTTTCAAAGAATCATTTTTACATTTGTTAAAATAACAAGAGAAGCAGGTACTATACAGATTTGTTAAATTTCTTATAATGAACAAGGAAGAACATTGCTGTAACGTAAGCAATATATTAAATAAAAAATTAAAAAGCAGCTCGTAAAATTTGATTTATTTTAACTAGTCTTCGAAATTTTGCTCGCGTTAATTGCTCAATAAGTTTGCCAAAATCGAAAGTTTCAACTAAATGTAAATGTTGACCTGCGATCGTTCTAGAAAAAATAAAATATCATAATATTCAAATTGTACTTGTTATTCAACAAACTCTGCGTTTTAATTCCTAACTCGATGGGGCCCGAGTCTTGAGGTGTCTGGCGAAAATTTCCTGACCTCGCCGGCCGTCAGATCTACCACTGGGAATGAACAGCAGATATCAGAGGAGTACTAAATTGCCAAACTTTGGCAGAGAACGCTTAATACAATAAATAAATAAAGAAAGAAAGAACTGTAGTAAGTAGATGTAATGTAATAATAGGCAATGAGTATACGTCTAGCACAATGGTCACCGTCCTCCTCGCATTGGGTGGAAAAGGCCAGGGTTTGAATCTCGTAAATGACGAGAGGAACTTTTATGATTTTTATTTATTTATTTAATTTTTTTCACTAACACACCGTGGCTGAGTTAGTTGGTCTGAGGCGTGGGAGTGCAAGATTCCCCTTCCCACCACCAGAAACTCGTGTTTTTCTTCTAGCAAATTAGATAAATCGACTAGAGAATATATGCAATTTACAGACATAATTGGCAGATGAATTAGTTTTCGGGTGGCCCTAATATGACTCTACTTTATCAAGTGTTTGGCAATATTTTTACTTATTTACAGTCTGGTCTAAGTGCCAAAAAAGGAATTCTGTCGATAGATATTTGATACGAAGAGCTATATATATATTATTTTTAGCCCACCCGAATAATTAAATTCATCTACCGTGCTGTGTGTCTTATGTCTGTTAATTGCGTGTGTTCTTTGGTGGATTTGTCTGTTTTGTTGGACGAAAAACACTGCTATCGACGCTTGAAAGCGACTAACTCAGCCACCGAGTGAAAAACAAGCCTATTAAAGTTCCTTGCGTCATCGACGGGATTCAAACTACGGGCACTTCTACCCGGAAGGTGACGATACCACTGTGCTACTCGCGCAGACATATGAAGAGCTAAATTAAACCTGAAGTTAAAAATAATTTAAGGTCTTTGTGAATGTCAGCTTTAGGAATGAAGGTACCATACAAAGTGACTCTGACTCCGAAAGGCCTTTTGTTGAAAGAAATTTGCATCGTTCAAATTTAGAAAGAGTTTATTAAAAGGTTAAAAAGAATAAGATGATAAGAATAAAGAGAATAATATAAGTTCTTTAGTTGTTTGGGAAAGCAAATTTTGCGAGTGAAGGGAAATTTCAATAGAGTTAGAATTAGCCCAAAATTTTGTATCATGGAAATGCTAGATAACTTTAGGATTAATTATCTAAAAAAAAAAAAAAGCTAAAGACCAGAAGAACACAGAAATGCCGAAAAAGTACCACCTTGTGGAATGCTCAATGAAACAATCATTTTCCCCTGTAAGGAGACACCCACCGATGAGTGAGCCAACAGACTCCGAAACTCGTCTGGGTGGTGGTGGTGCCCACTGAGAATAAATAACAGTAGTCTCTTCTATTCGAGAAGCGTTGTTTATTCGAAGTAGTGCAATACCTGGTATCTCGTTGTGAAGGTAGCCACAATATGAGATAAAATCAATCGATACCTTTACACTACTACATGTAGTTAAACTTATGGGTAAACTATGGTGTATTTACACCAATAATATGTAGTTAATTTCAACCTAAAACATATACTGGTGTGCAAAACTTAAGAACCAGTCAGGTTTTCACCTGTAGCTTCTCATAGGAGTGGCCTGGATATGAGAAAGTATATCAAAGGAACCTCGTGAGTTACAGAAATAATGAAGGAAACAACACCGACACAACAACAGAAACAAAACGGTACAGAGGGACTTTATTCAAAAATGGCAACATAGCACTGGCTGCCATGATACAGATGCATCACTGCCAAAGGTGGAACAAAGGGAAGAGGTGGTCCTCAATAGGAGATATGGCCACCTCTAATGTCGATGTAGGCTTTGCACTCCCTGTACATACTTAGAACAATGTTGCTTGTTTGTTATTTGGTTTTTAGGAGCATTAGCAACTAAGGCCATATTGCTCAGGAGATATCCGGTGATCATTCCCTAACCTTTCCGCATCCTCTGTATTTGGTGGGCACGGGCTCGAACCCCGGTCTAATCAAGAAGTGTGTGCTATGCACTGCTGCTCCTTCCCACCTGGCTACGGAGGGGCCTAGAACAATGTTGTTGATAAGTTCTTGCGGTAACCTCGTCCATTCCTCTGTCAGCGTCATCTTCAGCAGGTGAACATTTTCTGTTGGGTGTGGGCATGCCGCTCGGCGTCACCCCAGAGCGTCCCATATGTGTTCGATGGGATTTAGATCGATAGAACGGGCAGGCCAATCCATACGAACAATGTTCTCACTTTTCAAAAGCATATAAACAGTTGCAGTGCAATGGAATGTGGCGTTATCATCCATAAACACGAACTCGGAGCCAATGGCACCTCGGAACAGTCGCACATGGGGAAGGATTACCTCAGTACACTAACGTGCACTGGTTACAGTACCGCCTTCCAGTGTCTGGAGTTGTGTACGTCAATCCAAGATAACGCCTCCCCAGACGAGAACACCTCGACCGCCATATTGATCCCTTTCAGTGATGTTTGAGGGGTGATACCGTCTGCCAACCTCTCGCCAGATTAGCTAACGTCCAGAATCTCTGATGAGACTGAATCTACTCTCATCAGTAAAGAGTACCTTAAGTAAAGATTTTTGGTTGTAACCTTTATAAATAGTGTTGGTCCTTATGTTTTGCAGACCAGTGTATTATGCTTTGTGCATTTAGTCTTCCAAATAAGACATGTACATACGAATCGAATTCGTCTTCATTAACTTTTCAGTGACTGACGAAACTGTTGATGTAAAAGGCCCAAAGGGCGACAAATTATTTCTCGCACCAAACACCCTTGGCGCGCCCCTGAAACGGTGCAATCGGTACTTTATTATATTTCGAATTTGAGGACGATGAAACAGTTAAACGAGTATGGATGAAATTTCCTGAGTCAAAAATAGAACATAACCTTCAATCTCGTTATGAACAATATGCGAAAGACATTTACTTAGTGAATCCGTACCTATTATAAATCGATCAACTACGATTCCATTCAAGAACAATAGGAAATTAACATATAGACGTACACAATTTTTTTTGTATCCGCTTGTGCGTTGACTATACATAAATCTCAAGGAGGGACCTTCGACAAAGTTGTATATGATTATGAGAAAGATCATCAATAGCAACTTGTATACGTGGTGTTATCTCGAGTGACGTCATTGCAAGGTTTATATATTACAATTTTTTTGTACAAATCGCCACGACGATTTCACATTTCGGCACGGCAAAGCTATTAAATTTTCTCTTTATACTCCGGGACGACCAAACGGTCAGAGGAGTTCACAAGATAGACAGAATACAAGAAACAGCACCGTATTCAGTAGTCACGGGCTTGAACCCTGGTCACTCAAGGTACGTGTACTTATGCACCCGCGCGCCTGACCACTAAGCTATGGCGGCCTATTAGTAATATAGAACTTTATGCTGAACTAGATCGCTTGAAAAATAATAAGCTACCGTCTCTGTAGGATGACTGCAAGGTTTCATACAAAGTGGTATATCTATATCGTCAATGAACGTACAAATTTTACTGGCCTATGTTCGAGTTATCGAAACGGACACAATATTGATATTAAGCGAAACGTGGTTGGATAATGATGAACATATATTACTTAAACCATTCCAATGTGTGACTCAATTTAAAAGGTCGGATTTTCGTAGTGGTGGTGTTGCGATATATCAACGTGGAGAGGTTCAACTATAATTAGTACACCACATATCTTTGCATAACATAATAGCAGTAATGCCACAGTGGTATGAGGTGAAATTGGAGACATTTTCTAGCGAATTCAATAGTGAATCTGTTTGCATCATTGCCATATACATCACTCCAGGGATGTCGTTAGGTATAATTCAAAAATTCATAAACAAGAATTTGATGCTGTATTCCATTGAAGGTGCAAAATTATTGGAAGAGCCACTGGATCGTATACCTATAGTTCCTGCTGGTGATTTCGATCTAGAATTAAATTCTGAGGCTGGAAAGAAGTTTTGTAAATTTATGAAAGATATCATCAATTTAGATATTAATTCAAATACTTTAGTAAATACTGCACGTAATGGAACGACAATCGATGGAGTATTCACTCGGGAATTAAAATCATTCGAGTGTCAAAATTACCATATATATCTTATTTCAGTTACCATAGAGCCATAGACCAATAATTTTAGTGTTTTTATAATACATTTTATACGAATTATTTCATTGTACACTAGTACAATGAAAAATTCCATTCATTGTACTGAAATTATTTGACAGCTGTGACATTATTATTATCATTGTATTTCATCGAACTGAAATTATTTTTTTCAATAAAAATAATTCAGCAATACTTTTTTTTTTTTTTATTTATTTTACTGTGCCAGTTTCATGAGTTCCTGCAGTAAAGACGGTTGCCGCTGTGACATTATCAGTTTCAGAGTAGAGCGGCAGTAACTCATTATGTATCTGGTACATAATTTAGGTCTTTTTACTAATATTTTTTAAGTGAATTTTCATTGAAAACTGAATTTTCTACTTGGCAAGGTCAATGAACTTTATTTGAAGATTAATTTGAAAATTACGATTACCATTTTTTCAAAAATGGTTTTCTTGATTTTGATGAAATTTTATATGTAGTTCTTATGTCATATGTTTGTTTTGCTGTCACAATAAAATGAAAATGTTCTTTATTAGTTTTTTCTTTAGATGGGGCCCCCAAATTCCATTTTGCTTTGGGGCTCCATGAGGGTATAACACGCCACTGGGAAGAATACAAAATAACCGGTTCGAATCTGTTCACTGACGATTGCTAGAGAAAAATTAAAATCCTAACCGGAACGAAAAATAAATCCGGTTCGACGCCTTTTGATATAAGTTAGCAATTTTGCTGTACATATCCCACCACAGAATGTTACTACTCTGTGTTCCACTGTTCTGTGTTACAATATTTCCATATATGTGACCAATAGAATAAAAGAACAGAAACAACCAATAGTAGAACTCAGGCTATACAATTGAAATTATTGCCCAATGTTAACCCTCTTCACATTTCCCTTCCTGTTTCTGCAACATGGCCGTAGCAGGTGCTGAAGCGGCCTTTTTGGAAGATAAGGTAACGATTGTGTTTTCTTTAATGCCTGTTTTTTTTTTAAATGAAATATTCTTTATTTATATTTAAAGTGCATGTATATAAGTTTCATTTTTTTGGTTCTGTTTGAGTTTTGCATTCTATTTTTTATTTGCTTTTGCCTTCACTTAGGCCGGCATGCGAGATCACTGGCTTCTCGATCTCCTCTTCACCCGAGCATCCTGCCAATTGGAGGTATGAGCGTATTTGTTTTGGCATGTGATTTTGATGTATTTTCTCTTTTATAGGACAAATGATTTCATGTTGATTGAAAATATAAATAGATAATAGCGGAGCGAATATTGTTAAAAATATTAAAAGCATTAATGTAATATGTATGTGAAGCAATATAAATTTTGTATCTGATAAAAAAAAAGAACAACTTGTAAGTCACGTTAAGGTCGTTTGTGTTTTTGAGCAGACTGATTGTGTGCTGTTTATAGCCATGCATGTACTGCAAGGAGGGTGTAATATTTCACAATAGTTAATAAGCTTGTTTACTATTTCATGTTGTTTCGCGAAATATTAAAATAAATCATCTGTATTTTCTTCCTACTCTGAGTTGTTATATGTAAGATTGATTCATTTTGTAAAGGATGTTAACATTACACAGACTTCGAAATACTGTAAAACAAAACACTGTATATTAACATTGCATCTGTTTTTCAGTACTACTTTTTATGTACACGAAGTTAACGTTTTAAGTTATTTTTGAGTTAGGTTTATTGTTTTTTTATAAAAAACAATAAACCTCAGTCATGGTCATGGCAAAGCTACTTAAAATAACTTACTAATTATCGGCCTGGAACAAATACTTTTCTATGGAAGGTACTGATTTTGAGTGTACCAATTTGTATGAAGTTGACTTAGGAAGAAATGTACAAAGCTGAGATGAAACTTGCAGTTATGATTCATTAAGATAATAAAGTACAACAGCATACTCTTGCAGCAAGGACTCTCTGCTTGCTGGCATTTGAAATGAACAGTAATTGTATCAATGAGTACAGGAAGCATATTCTCTCAGATTTGTGCCATGCATTCAATGAAATGTACTATACAAAACTTTTTTTTATCAGTAAAATAAATGGTAATGTTATATTTTAGAGACCTGAAGTGATTCAGCATGCTGATGTTATTAGTCTGCCAGTGGTGGAGGGAGTAAGGCATTTCTTTGAGAGTTATCTTGTGTTTATCAGCCTGCAGTTGCACATTTTTACAAACATAATAAACAAGGATGGTCCCAAAGTTTTCTAAAGTTATTAATGGAGGGGGGGGGGCAAAACGTCATTCTAGGAATTCATTAAGCTTTAATCATATAATAGTAAAGAAAGCCACATTATTTTGATTTTGTGGAGGACTATAGTCCTTTTAGCTCCTTACCTAGGAGTGCTCCCAATAATAAACACAAAAGGTGCAATTATGGTTATAGGTGCTGTGTTACATAAATAACTGCAAAATCATTTGCTATAATGGAATTTTGTTGTATGACATGATCGATTTGAGCACGTTGACACATGTTGGCCTGTCAGAGATTGATTTCAGGAAAGGATGCACTCCAATCTAACTGCTTTGACAAAATATAGAAATTTGTTTAACAGTCTTCTTTATGATGAAGACATTTTCTAACTTCATTGTGCACTCAGTACACTTTTTTTCTATTGCAGTTACATAATTAAAAAAAAACCCCATTATTTTCATGTGTGGTGTTTCAGTTTGTGGTAGACTTTTCAAATAGAATGAAGATTTATTTTTAAATCATTATTATCCACATAATACAGTAATTAAAGTGGGCTAGGGTAAAGAAAGCCAACATGGGAAACTTTTACCGGTCAAAAGCATTATCTGGTACTGCAGCTTCTCTCTGCATTCTCGGTAAACTGATGGCGTGTTATCAGTAGTGGTAGTAGAAGTCGATAACAATGTATTGATTAATTTTTTCTTATTATTAAAAACAAATTATCGGATTTCATGAGTGGGCTGAAATTTACTTATGGGTACATCCTCCAGACTTCCTCAGTCTTAGGGTGTTTAACCCCCCTTCCTGCTGTTTTAACCTGATATGAAAATGACTGCTACAGATGGTGCATGTTATTGATAGTTGCAATAGAAGTAGTTTTCCTATCGGGTTAACTGCTTCATGGATTATCCTGAGATATCTTGTTTTTAGTTTTAAAAGTTATTTGGAACTAAAAATGAAATATCTTGGGATACAATAATACCCAAAGCAAACAATAATACCTCCAAATTTAGGACTTAAACATATTTTCTCTGGCATTTTATCTGGCTAATTTTGCATTAGCAGGTAAATCCCGAGTTTTCTCAGGATTTTCTTATGTCTGGCAGCAAATGACTGGCTTTCGTTTTACTTATATTGTACAGCAATGTCAGAATAGTAGCGTGCATTCCTGTGCCGCCAATAAGCAAAATATAATTTGCCGTCCTAAATGCAGAATACTGAACCCACGAAAATAATTCACAAAAACAATACCAAAAAATATTTTGGCACCCTCTTGAACTGCTGCCTGTAAGCGACGCTTACCTCGCCTGTCCACTTGTGGTGGCCGTGTGTCAGAATGTAGTTAGTTCGCGATTACTGCTTGTGCGTTCCACTTGTTTTAAATTTATTTATATAATGAGTAATGAAGACGTTTACTGTGCCTTTCTTTTAGCTCAATTGCTAATTTATTAAAAATCTGTATAATTTGCACACTTTTTGGCGTACACGAGATAACTCGGGATAGCCCAAATGGGTTAATTACTCCCATGTATTTTCTACAAAAAAATTAATAAAAAACACAAACTATACAATGAGTATTCGTTCCAGTAAATTTCCATAATGAGTAAATGTTCCAGGAAGGGGAGATAAACACCCTAAGACTGAGGCAGTCTGGAAAATGAACCCATAAGTAAATTTCAGCTGCGAAGGCATTTACACTCATGGGGCGCCTCCGTAGCCAGGTGGGAAGGAGCAGCAGTGCATAGCACACGCTTCTTGATTAGACCGGGGTTCGAGCCCGTCACCACCAAATACGGAGGATGCGGAAAGGTCAAGGGAATGACCACCGCATATCACGGAGCAATATGACCTTAGTTGCTAATGCTCCTGAAAACCAAATACAAACAAAACCAGGTGGGAAGGAGCAGTAGTGCGTATCACATGCTTCTTGATTAGACCGGGGTTCGAGCCTGTCACCACCAAATACGGAAGATGCGGAAAGGTCAGGGAATGACCACCGCATATCCCGGAGCAATATGGCCTTAGTTGCTAATGCTCCTAAAAACCAAAACAACAACATTACACTCATGAATTCCATTAATCTGCTTTTTATATAAAAAAAAAACAAACTAATCAATACATCGTTATTGACTTCTACTGCCACTACTGATAACACACACCATCTATTTACTGAGAATGCAGGGAGAAGCTGCTGTACTGGGTAACGCTTTTGACCGGTAAAAGTTTCCCGTGGTTCTTGTGTTGGCTTTCTTTATCTTCACCTTAAAGTGTTAACTGTATCCTTCATATGTACACGATGTTTTAATTTGTCAAAGTTTAGAAATTTAAGATGTGATAAATACAAGGTGTGAGCCAAAAGTTTCCAGGCAGGCAATAAAATTAAGTTACAAGGAGCAGTATGAAAGTAATGTCTCCTATTATTTTCCTGAGAAAATTTTAATTTCTACAACTCTGTGCCTTTTACATCAATTAATCCTCAATCATTAATAAACACTGTTATTTTTTCACAAAGTGGGCCATCATTTTCTATGCACTTCTGCTATCTCTGAGTTAGAAGCTGTATTCCAGTCTTGTAAAAGTCCTTACTTTTGCTTTAGAGGGCTTCGTGAACACTGTGCTTGAGTTGGTCGTCTGCAGAATGTGTTTTACAGAGTGCATCCTTCAGCAGACCAAAGAGGTGATAGTTGGAAGTTGCAAAAACTGGGCTGTGAGAGGGGTGAGGAAGAACAGTGCACCCCAGTTTTGCAATGGCCTCCTTCGTATGCAGACTGGTGTGGGGTCGTGCGTTGTCATGGAGAAGAAGAACCTCGTTAAGGTTTTTGTCCAGTCGAACTCTATGGATGTCAGCTTTCAACTTTTTCAATGTTTCTACATATTGTTCTGAGTTGATTGTGGTGCCACGCTCCAAGAAGTCCACAAGCAAGACCCCATCTTTGTCCCAAAACACTGTTGCCGTGACTTTACTGAAGAAGGCTGTGTTTTGAATTTCTTCTTGTGCAGTGAATTTTTGATGGCGCCACTGCATTGACTGTCTATTCATTGCAGAGTCATAATTGTGGACTCTGGTTTCGTCACGTGTGCAAGTTGAACATTTCCTTCACTCTTGTAGCTCAAGAAGTTCCATACAGATGACTTTCTGGGCTTTGTACTCATGTGTCAGCATTTTCGAGACCGACCAGGTAAACCTTATTCCTAGCTTAGTTCCTTTATGATGGTTATCACAGCAGGTTTCCTTTTACCTACTGCATCGCACAATTCGCATGTTGTGATGTGGCTGTCCTCTTTGATCAATGCGTCGATCCGGCTCTTGTCTGTTGTCACTGACGTTACTAGCTTGCTGCTTTGTGGCTTGTCAATGATGTCACTTTCCCCACTTTTTAAGCGTCTCACAACGCCACTCTAGTATGGTGAAACTAGTGACTTCTAATGACCACTCAGTGACACGCGAAATGATCTACGACACCACATTTGAAAGCAAAAAATTAGGAGGCATTGCCTTGTAGACTTATGTTATTTACATGTTGGCGTTGGCCCTTTCAAAGTATTTAGCAAAATACAGCCACTGTACCCTGGTTTCCAAACTTGGACTGGACTCAGCTCAAACCTGATGCCACCTAGGTATGAGAAGAGTTTTCAAATCACCCTGGCAGACCACCTGCTTGTGCCTCCTGACCACACCTTAGTGGATGTGTGACGATCTATCCATGTGCTAGCATGGACTCTTTCTCTCTCCTCTCACTACCCCACTTTCACCTAATGGAGATACCTCTGTTGAATCCTGGGGATGCTTTCCCTTTTGCCCCCATACTTCTGCCTTTCCCCTCCCTTCAGTTTTAAACCCCCTACTCTATCTGAATGTGCTCATTTTTTTTTTTTTTGTTTTTTAATATGTAGGTCCTTGAGGTCCTTGCCACTGAAATCTTCGAAAATTAGGCAGCAGGACCTGCCAGAGTACCATTGCGATCCCTCTGCTGCTTGACCCGCCTCCACGTGGCTAAGAATGGGCAATGGCTAAATGATCAGAGGAACAACATAACATGATACTATACAACACTAACATACATTTTACACTTTTTGAAACCTCTGGCCTTCACAGAGTACAGTCAGTTCTCGTATAACACGTGTTTACACTACACGAATTCGATCATACATGATTTATAAATAGGGGAACGATATTTTATATAACACGAACCGAATTTGCTTATGTACGATTCACCTTTGTGTTTACAAGAAATGGCAGTTGAACGCGGAATCACCCCAACTGAACGCAACACGATAGGAATGAAGAGAAGATTCTGAAAATGTATTTTTTTTTTTTTTTTTTATATCAGTGAAGGGAAAACACATTTCACCATAATAACGTAAAAACCAACACAATTCCAGCTATCGGTATAATCGCAAATGCAATTAGATCGAGTTTATTACCAGTTTCGCAGAAACGCAACTGGAAATTGTTTTTATTGTTTTATGGTAGTAACCCCTAGAAATGTGCTTTAGTAAAATGTGAAGTGTTAATAGTGTATCTCTGCCTTTACGGTGTTGTTTATTCAGTTGCTACACGCGCGCAGCTTTGTTTATGTGTATTAAGCGTGCCTCCTCGTTTTGTAATTGTGCTTTATTCCCTAAAAATGGGTAAAATACTTAAAAGGTGAAGACACTGCAGATTCAGAGAGAAAAAGAAAAGCAATATCGATAAACAGAGGTGGACTGGGTCAAAAATTCTGATTCGGGAAAATTTGTAGTGGGCTCATACTATGGTTTATGGCCAAAATCACACCGGCCTCCGGCCCACCGGTAAGGCTTATGGCCAAGTCCGCCTCTGTCGATAGAGAAAAAAAATATGAAATTGTGAAATGCTTTGTGCGAAATGAAAGACCATGTGATATTGCACGTGCTACAGGCCTAAATGAGGCAACGCCGAGAATTACAAAGAATGCAGAGAAAATAAAAACAACTTTCATAGCAGGAACAACTCAAAGTGTAATTAAAATCCATTAGATTAAGACACAAAGAATTGGAAGAGATGGAATGGCTGTCATCTGTTTGGATAGAAAACCAAACAAAAAAGTTTGCTTACGACAGAAGCAAAAGCATTAGCAATATTTTATTATGTAATAGTCGTAATAAAATACTTACATAAATAAATACGTATTTTTTTACGATTATTTATTGTGTTTGGTAATGTTTTGGTTACAAATGTGTGTTCAGTCTTGGGTGGTCGGCACCTAACCCTATTTTCCCCATAGGGCCTGTTGTTTATATTGCACGATTTTGCATTGTACGAGGGTTTCTAGGAACACAACTATCGTGCTATACGAGGACTGACTGTACTGTGGCACATAAACAGAGTACATGATGTGGAGATGGAAACCCCTGGAGCTGTTAGACAATGAACACTGTATTTTTGTGTCTTACCCAACATCTAACTGTACTCACATCTACAGTATTGTAGATGTGAGTACCATAAACCATAAACATTTTTGAGATGCATGTGGATTTTGATAGGCGTCTCCTTCCTTGGTAAGAAATTCAATCACCAATCTTTGCTTGATATGTATATCTGTAACATCCACCATTTTGAACTATCCGTGTGCTGCACTCACAAGACCGATCACAGTGCCACTCAGTATGATGAAACTAGAGACCTCTAGTGACCACTCAATGACACGCGAAATGATCTACTGCTCCACATTTGAAAGCAAAAAATTAGGTGGCATTACCTCGTAGATTTTTATGTTAGTTACATGTCAGCATTGGTTGCTCCTTTCAACGTATTCTCCTCCAGATCTTATACATTAATCTTAGTGCTTCTCCCACTGTTTGAAGCATTTCTGGAATTCTTGTTTAGTGTTGCTATCCAACACTTTCTGCTATTCAGTTTAAATCTTTGCAGTGTCTTTAAACCTTCATCCTTTTAATTGGATTATTTCCTTTGGGAAACAGGAAAAAGTCACAGGGGCCAGGTCAGGAGAATGGGAGGGTGAATAAGGACCATCACCATTTTGTTCTTTGGCAAAAGGGCAAAAAAACTGCTGAACCGACAAAGCTGTGTGGACTGACACAGAAGTAGAAGCTAATCCTGAGTGTGTCATTTGTCTGGGGGTTTTCTCCTGACATCTTCCCTAAAATGCCTTAGGAGCGTGATGTAGAACTGGTGATTTACATTTTGGCCTGGCTGAAGGAACTTCTAACGAACATTTCCCTCGTTGTTGAAGGAAACAATCAACATTATCTTGATGTTTAATGTGATCTGCCTTGCTTTTTTGGATTTGGAGATGATGGCCTTTTTAACTGGGAGGGCTGCTGCTTTGTTTATGGCTCATAAACATAAACCCAGCTTTCATTCCCTGTTATCACTTTTGGAAAGGAAGTTTCTGTGCTTGCAGGTCCCTGCACACAGAAAGCTGCTTCTGTTTTTATCCGACCCTCAGCAAATAGAGCACAGATTTTTCAGAAGTCTTCCTCATGTTTAAATTTTCAGTTAAAATGCATTGACACCTATTATACAGTAGGAGTAGAATGTCACATTGTTACGTTAGCTCTCTGTTCTTCTGGATGATGTGATTTATCTTTTCAACATTTTCATCAGTGTCACTCGACATTGGATGACTTCAGTGCTCAAAATCCTCAACCATAGCTACCTTGGAAATGTGAATACCATTGAAAAGTTTGTGTTAATATCATCATCACCAAAATGCTTTTTAAACATTTTGTAAGTCTATAAGCTGTTTTCTCAAGTTCAAGACAAAATTTGATGCAAATTCGCTGTTTCCTTAATGTTCGTTATTTTATTCAGCTGAAAAAATCTTAAGACACTCAGCAGAAATACTAGTACACCAATTGCAGGAAAGCAATGTCCAGTCGGTTCAAAACTGGCCACACTTAACTCACAATGAATTAGTTTGATGGTGTGTGGTTAGTGCACCCTTTGCCCAGTCCAGAAACTTTTGTCTTGCACCTTGTGTGTACTGACGTTAGTATTTTCAAAATGAAGCAAGCTTATGTAGCATCATCTATAAAAATTTTGCCCATTTCAGTTTGCCCTGCCTTATAATTTATTTGAGCATTTTATTTCCCAAGTTAAAGTTTTTTTTTTTTTTTTTTTTTTATCAAAGTAATGTTCAACAATGTTCTTGAATGTTAATGTGATAGCAGGTAGCCAGAATTACAGTTAAGACCAAAATATCCATTCCCATTTCATTTATCTCTTTTTTATTTACTGAAAATCAATTTATTATTGTGCATTTTTTCCCCCCTTTTAAACTCCTATTTCATAAAATTGCTGCTTTCTTTGCAAGAGGAGACATGACATACTACTGCCCATGTACACCTAGCTGTTTGACACAGCTAAACATGCTTATGATACAGTTAAATTGACCATCACATACAACCATTGTGTATGTTTGTTTGCTTTTTTTTCCAAATAAAATTGGCTTACATTCATTTCAGAAGTACATGATGATGTTTATGGACTAAACTGAGGACAGGGAATAACATCCCCATTGAGAAAAAAGCAGTTTATTAGGCAAAAGTTAAATTGAGAAATCTAAATGCTAGTACATAGTTTAATTTAAGTATTTTGGCACAAATATGACAAATAGCTTAAACCTAAAACTAACCAAGATAGATCCTGTTACATTTTAATTTACACGCCCCGTATATGAATGTACTCGAGAAGGATAAGTAAATGACTTCAGAATTATTCTATGCTTCCAGTTTCTTTGTTAACTTCATAGTCCCATTGTTTGTCACGTTGACAAACAATGGGGCTGATTAGCCTCCTTATGTATTGCACAAAAGATGTGTTCCAACGGCAAAAAAAAATCTTATTTATGTGAGTAAAAAGCACAGATGTTCTTCAAGATTGCATTTATCATTTTTATTAAAGTATAGAAATTTTACTAAATAGAAAAAACAACAATCCATCTTCTCATTAAAATCTCGGTAACACTATCTTCTCATTAAACAAAATAGCAAAATAATTTGATATGGAAATCTCAACTTTAAAGACAAAAGTGATGGCATTTAAAGGAAGAGATCCAATAAGAAGCAAGATCTGCATTGACAGTAATATTATCGAACAAGTTAATACTTTCAAATACCTGTCCAAAGAAAAAAGATATTGAGCAAAAAAATAAATAATTACATAGGAATAACTAAAACTATATATCATATTTGTAAAATAATAAGAGAAGTTTACCTCAAATAGTATGTAGAACACTTCCGTATGATACTCTCGTTTTAATTTCTTCCGTATAATTTTTCGTTTTAATTTCTGGAGAGTATCATACGGAAGTGTTCTACGTACTATATTGAGGTAAACTTCTCTTATTATTTTACAAATATTATTGATATCGACGTAGAACGTATTGATCATTGCAGCTCTGGTTCGTACTATCAAATATCATATTTTCAAATCTAATCTGGTACGTAAGAAAACAAGAACACGAATACATAACACCCTCGCCAGACCTAACCTAACCTATGGCTCTGAGGCATGGGCAATAAGCTAAGGGCATAGGAGGTTGACTGGTGCAGAAATATGCTTCATGTACAAAATGGCAGGCTATACCAGACTTGACATAAAAAGAAATCAAGACATCCTGTCAGAACTGGTGACAACTTCAGTACTGAATTTATCGATTCATGTAGAATCAGATGGATACAGCATGTAGAGAGAATGGAGGATGGATGCTATCCAAAAGAGTTTTTCTAAACTACAGACCCTGAGGAAGGAGAGACAGATGCAGACACCTGCAAAAATGGAGAGAGAACATAACAGGCCACTAGGCCTAATACTGGACTTTTTTTTTTTTTTTTTATGTGTACCCCAAACACGAGAGGTATTAGAATCTATAGTACTTAGTACCGTGCTTGGGTTGGAGGTTGAGAAGACGAAAGAAGATATTTGTTGACATTTGACTTGAACTTCTGTTCAAGGACTGGAAGAAGATAGAAAAAACAACTGGTGGCTCATTTCCTTCCTTACTGTGAGTACATCTTAAACTCTCTCCACCACAGTTTGTGTTCTTGAGTTGCCAGTTGCTTTTCTCCTTAGTATAAACTTCGTTAAGATATAAATAAACAAAAAATCATCAATTTATTTCTATAAGACTGACACTTCAACTTTTTTTTTTTAAGAACTAATTTTTGGTCGCTTTGTTTCTCTTGGTAGTTCTTTGTAATAAGAAATTGCTTTTAAAATAATTAAACTATCCATGACATTAAAATTTTCATTATGTGAAATTTCATTAGAAAATTTGTATTAACTTCATTAATAATAATAATAAGTGTATTAAAGCAGCCGAAGGTATTTTTAGCTTTCTTAAATTCTTAAAAATATTTAAATTGAAAGTAACATTAAGGTTTCAATGAAGTTTTGAGGAATTTTCAGTAAATATGCAAAACGAATTCATTTTAACATGACCCAACGCAGCTATCATGGACCATGGTGTGCACGTGATAGACAAATGATAAGAAACTGATGAGCAAAAAGGACTCATTGATTGTCTAACATCTATATATGTAAAATGCTTAGGTATGCTGCCTAAATTTTCCAACTGCTAATTGTTGCCAGCACCCGTTCACGGGGTTCACCTCACATGACCACTATACTGGGTATTCTTTATTAATTTTTGTACTAAAGTTTTTCAACTGAAGAAAGGCAACGTACACAGAGTGATCACTGAATTATGACCACCCCTATGAAAACTGAATGTGACCCGTTGAGCCCGTGAGGTACGAGAGTGCGCAGTTAGTTGAACTACATAGCATAGATAAGGTGTCAGTGGTGTGGTTTAGTAGGTAGTAAAATTCCGAGCGTGATGGGTAAAAGGAAGGATTTATCGGACTTTGATAAAAGACAGATTGTGGGAGCTTGACTAGATGGTGCCTCGATTTCCCAGACGACTGAACTGGTGGGGTGTTCGAGAGCCACCGTTGCTAAAGTGTACCAGGACTGGCATCAAAATGGACAAACAATGACCTGACGGGAAAATTGCAAAGGTCAGCGAAAATGTGATGTTAGAGGTGAGTGCTAGGTACGATACAGGCGAACAGGTGCAGCATCGTTGAAGAGTTGGCTACCCAATACAACATGGGCCAGCCCGGAACAATATCTGGCATGACCATACGTCGCACGTATGGGCTATACCAGCAGACGACTCCTATGGCATCCTCTCCTGACCAGGGTTCATTGTCGTAAAAGACTTGCCTGGTGCAAAGACTGGAAGAAGGTAACGCCGGTCGGATGAGTCACTTTATTTACTCCACACTGTGGATGGTCGTGTACGGATTTGTCGTCAACAACATGAGGCTCTTGATCCATCATGCATGATATCAAAAGTGCAGGCCGGTGGAGGCGGTTGTATGGTGTGGGGCATGTTTTACTGGCAGGAACTTGGACCCATGGTGCATGTGGAACAACGTATCAGTGGTCTCTGCTATTGTCAACTGCTTGCTGACTGTGCATACCCTGCTATGTTACACATTTTTCCAAATGGCGATGGTGTCTTCCAAGATGACAATTCACTGAGCCATCGGGCACCTGAAGTGCAGGAATGGTTTGAGGAACACAGTTCTGACTTCCAGCTTATCGATTGGCCTCCGAACTCCCACGATATCAATCCCATAGAGCACTTGTGAGACACTATGGAAAGGCAAATCAAGCGTCTGGATGCACCAATCACCTTCATACCTGCATTTCCGACTTCATTACACACAGCTTGGTTGGCCATACCTCCCGAACGCTTCCGACATCTTGTTGTATCAATATCACGTCAAATAGTGTATTGAGGGCTGCTGTACTGAGGGCAAAAGGAGGACCTACGAAGTATTAGGTAGGTGGTCATAATTCAGTGATCACTCAGCGTATGTCCGAAAGCTATCGATGTATGTTTATTTTATCTGTCTTCAATTTTAATAAATCGTTCTAAGTTTTAAGAAGTGTAAAAATGGTTGAACAGTGTGTAAGAACTTGGAGAAAATGTAGAAGAAATGCTAATGAAACGTTAGAGGAGACCAAAACGAGACTTTATGACTACGAAAATAGACAGAAAACACCGAAGAAAGAGAAGCAAGATTGGAAATGAGAAGATGCCATAGGACTAATCAAATAGAAGTACCAGATGTGAATAATCAAAAAGCTGTAATTAATGGGGAAGAGCATGATGAGTTAAACACATCAAATAAATACACTAAATGCTGTCATGAAGGAAAGGTTTCACTTGACCTTTGTCTGAGACACCTACTCTATTATGAGAGCTGCTTACAGGGGTACACTTGAACTACAGAGAACATATACGAGAGTACAACTCAGCAATGGCGTTCGCATCAATGGGTGTAGAGATTAAAACACTACCTGGAAATGGTCCATACTGGTTTAGAATACACGGCCAGATTTACCATCTAGTTTCACCGCTGTATCCAAACGAGGCAAATAAGCCAGGATATGGACAACTTTATATTTTTGATTCTGCTGAAGCAACAACAAAATGGCTTGAAAAACAATCAAACCAAGGGTGTATGGCTGAAGTAATGCAACAATTGGACGAGATATTGTGCCAAGTTAACCCATTTGCTGAGTCATATATAAACAAATGCATCAAATAACCCAGGCCAATCCAACAATGAAGGTGCGCATGGCATTTATAGAAGATCCGGACTTAGATAAGAGATGATATAATGCATCGTTTCTTACATCCAAAATGGAGGTTGCTGCAATATTTGTTGGAGAAGACGGGGAACCACCTGCAAATAGAGACATATGCATATATCCCACAAGTGACTACTGTAGAATTATATCACCGCTAAACAAGAATGGTAAAGACTGAAGAATCTAGATTAAACTATAATCAGAAAGATGCCGTATGTTATGCCGGGTACAACTAGTTTGAATGAAATTATTGTCAAAAATCAAATCAGAATAAAAAAAAAGACGAAATTGAAAAATATCAAAAAATAAATATGCTCACCATTACTTTGTTTTTCAATATAGTAATACCCTGTACTTCTATTTATTTATCCCAGTTCAGTTTCATAAATTTATGTATCACGATCCCACTGTATACGGCAATTGTGAAATTACACCTATAACAGTTGAAAGATGGGCAATGAACCTGGTGAGATCAGTTAAAGGGTATCTACATGAGGCAAGGCTTTGAATATGTAGGCTACACCATAAAGATTACTAACTTAGGTATCTTAAAGTAGATGTTAAGGTGGATAAGACTCTGAGAGGAGGAAGTAAAATGAATGAGCACAAAATCTTCATTTATGGGATAAGAGGTTTAGACTGGATTGCAGGAAGGTTTTTTTTTTTTTTTTTTTTTTTTTAAGCCAGCAAATTGTTTCTGTTGGAATAAGTTGTCCCTGTTTGTGGTTGAGGCTGATTGGGGAGGATGGATCAGAGGTGACCAGGAGGTCACACAGGTAGTTTATTTTTTGTACTATTTTTTTTTTTTTTTTGTTTGGCTGGTGCAGCAAAATCCTTATGCTTTCTTGTACTGTATGGCTATATTAATATTCCATAGAATTTATTCAATTTCAACTTTTATATACCCAGGTTGGACAACTGCCACCAAGAAGCATTAGTTTCCTTCAGATTTTCAAAGTGATTTTTTTACCACTATAAAAGCATAAGAAAATTATTAAATAATTTTCTTATGCTTTTATTAAATAATTTTTATTTAATAAAAGTAAATTTTTAAATAAAAAAAGTGGTAAGAAAATTATTAAATAATTTTATAGTGGTAAGAAGATTATTAAATAATTTTCTTACCACTATGAAATCTCTTATAAAAGTTTGTCTATAGTTACTTGAAAACATAAGTAACACCTATTTGAAGGTTTTTGGACAATTCATACATCACATTATATGAAATGTATATTCTTCACAGAGCCCACATATGAAAAAATGTGTGTGTGTGTGTGTGTGTGTGTATATATATATATATATATATATGTGTGTGTGCGTAGTACAGTGCATTCTGGTTAATCGGGGCAGCTGATTATTTGGGACAAATCTTAAAGAATAGAACCTAATCGAGAAAATAGGCAAGGTTTTCTTCGCTTAATTGAGACAACATGCTTTTTAATTGGGCAGGAGACTGCAGCACCCGGTTGTTAATGAAACCGACATGGCTATAAACTGTAGAGTGGAACTTTCCATCCACAATTGTTAGCGTCATTTTGACAATAAGATGGTGATATGGACAATTCAGCTGGGGCATGCTTAAAATTTTGGCACCCTTTGTGCTTCCTCCTCCCCTTTCCTTACGTGGCAGTGTAGGGATTATCTCTGCTAGCAAAACATCCTCTTAATTTTGCCTGGGCAGCATCTTCTTAAGGTAATGACATTCCCATGCTCAACATCTGTTGAAGATTTTGCATTTTTAGAATTGTTGTGAACCTCATAAAGTCATTACCCTAAGAAGAAGTGGCCCATGAAAAGTTAAGGGGATGTTTACTGATACAGTACTGTAATGGAATTCGTTTATACTTTTGTGGGGGGGGGTTGTAATTCTCACAAAGGAAGAAACCATGGTGTAATTTCCCAAGAGGGTGGGGGTTATTAAAAACATACCAGCACACCACTGCCCACAGCTTGCTTAGGGTTAGGTGCCGACACCCAAATTTGGCGGGTACATCAGACCCATGGTCTGATGTACACGCCAATACGTGTAAGGTCCTTGGAACACATGGCCAGATGTGATCTTCAGATTAGACACTTAGTTCTAATGTCTGTACAAAGGAGGTCAGAGCAGGACTCCACACTCCCCTGTAAGAATCTGTAATTGATGAAACTGGAATGTGGCCTGTTTGACTTTTAACCAAGTCCTTTAAAGTGATGTTGGTGTCGTAATACCTGGCTTTAAGGTGATGTGATACAAGATGTGGCTGAAAGGAAATGAGAATTTCTTAATGCCTTACTACTGCACACGTCAACCACATTCGTATTGTGTTGTAGCTTGTTTTTCCTGTACAGATCAGTTTTTGCTTGTTGCAGTTGGTTAAGTTTTGGTTAAACTGTGTTTCTTTAAGCGAATCAGTCTTTTAACCCTTTGACAGAAAAGTGAGTGATTGTAATTTAGAACAAAGAATAATTATTATTACATTTTTAGTGAAGCTCAGTAAAAATGATGCAGAAACGGTGATGTTATACGGAAAGTGTATGGTGATGAAACCATGATTCAGCCATGTGTTTATATGAATGGGTTCAGAGAGGGACAGTAAGATGTCCACAATGACCAGAAGACAGGAAGATCACGAACTTCGGTGACATGAGAATATTTAAAAATTAGAGAGATTGCGTGCCAAGACTGTTGGAATAGCATTCAACTAATTGCAGAACAGTTACGCATTAACAAAGAATTAGTAAAAATTTACAGAGCGGTTGGGTATGAGAAAGGTGTATGCATCCTGACGAGCAATCAGAAGCAGTAACATGTGGAAGTTTATAGTGCAAGTTTGGAAAAAAATCATGAAACTCAACATTTTGGATTCAGTGATAACAAGAGATGAATCCTGGTTCTTTCAGCACGATCCACAAACCAGGTAAGAGCAGTCTTTTGTTCCCTTCACCTATCTGGTTGCCCTTCTCTTCACCCATTCTAGCAGATCTGATCCTTCCATTTATCTCCTTCAAAGTACTCTCCAGCCACACCTATGCAGGGTGCCTGCGTAGCCAGGTGGGCAGGAGCAGCAGTGCGTAGCACAGGTTTCTTGATTAGACTGGGGTTCGAGCCCGTGCCCACCAAATACGAAGGATGCGGAAAGTCTGGGAATGACCACCGCATATCCCCGGAGCAATATGGCCTTAGTTGCTAATGCTCCTAAAAACCAAATAACAAACAACAAACACCTATGCAGTGCTCCATTCACAATTTCCAGAATCTAAAACAGCACTGTAAGTCCTCGAAACATATTGCGTTTAATTGTTGTGTTGTGTAATAGTAGTAATGGCAGATGATGCAAGGAAACAAGCTTAAATAGCATCAGCCAAAAAAAAAAAAAAAACACAGTTCACCCATTCATAACCTCCAAGTATTTGTCTAGGTATTTGTCTCCAAGTATTTGTCTTGAATTTATTTGACCCATCAACTTCCACAACAGATGGAATCTGTTCCAACAATCAACTACCTGCTGGCTGAAGGCAAACTTCCGAACATCTGTCCCTCAGATTGAATTTGTCTCCTTATGTGTAGTCTCAGCAAGTGAAAGAAAACCATTAACATTCATCGTACTCAATCCATTCAAGGCTTTAAACACCTCAAGCAGTTTTCCCTACAGGCTGGTCTCAAGATGCTGCAATTTGCAGAACTGAAGCTTTTCTAGGTAAGAGCACCCTTTTGTTCTCTTCACCAATCTAGTTGCCCTTCTCCAAACCCATTCCAGCAGATCTACATCGTTCCTAAAATTAGCCCTCCAGACCTGTATACAGTACTAAAGATTCAGCCTAACCATGGATTTGTATAAAGGGATAATCACCTCATTTCATCATGCTAGCAAAGTTTTGTATATCATTGACAAAACACCATGAGCTGTCCTGGCAGCATGTCTGCACTGCTCAGATAATTTCATATCTGGCTGCACAATTTCTCCCAAGTCTTTTTCATTCTCCACTACCTGAGTGTATTACCACACAGTTAATAAGTTAATCTGGGGTTATTACTACCCATATGCAGTACCTTGCATTTGTCAATGTTAAAACTTCAACTGCCATTTCTCAGCCTATTTCTCCCAGGTCTTGTTGAAGTAGCTCACCCTGATTACTGTCATTAACCATCCTTCCAACCTTTGTATCATCTGCAGACTTAAACATTAAGCCTGATATATCTTTATCAGTATCATTGATATATATTGAAAACAATGGGCCCAGTACTGAACCCTGGGGATCTCCATTAATAACATTAGTCCACAAAGAGCAGTGCCCATTGATAACCACTGTTTTTTCTGCTTAACCATCCCTTTATCCATAGCATTAACTTGTCCTTAATGCCACATTGCTCCAGTTTGTGTAGCAGCCTTTTATGTGCAACAGTATCAAAAGCCTTCCTAAATCCAATACAGTGGACCCCTGCTTTATGATGAGTTCACTGCATGATCAAATCACTTTCCAATGGATTCTCCATAATAAAATACCTTTCACTATGTGCAAGTGCGGGACATTGTGATCACATTTGTGAATTGAATTTTAATTTTATTAAACGAAGCTTAAAAAATAGGAATGAAGAGAAGATTCTGAAAATTTATGTTTTTTATGCGATTTCAGTGAAGGGAAAAAACATTTCACCATAATAAGGTAAAAACTCCCAGAATTCCAGTTATTGATATTATCACAAATGCAATAAGATCGAGTTTACTACCTATTTATAATAGATTGCACTTACAGAAAAGTCCAGTAAAGCGGAAACTGCAAATTGTTTTTGTTTTATGGTAGTGACCTCCAGAAATGTACTTTAGAAAAATATCACAAATGCATTCCAAATTGATTCTTATAACAAAACATAGCAATAAACTGTGAAAGTGTAGTGCAATTTAATGATTTTGACTGTTTTTTTAAATTTGACTCTATAAAGCAGCTGATTCTACTAACCAGTGATCACTGGCACCTACTTATTTACTTTACAATGGCTTATGATTGTCTCCGACTGGACCACTTGGTCCTTTCTCTCAGTCAATAGCAGCGTTTGTAAACGTGTTGGACACATGTTTTGTTTTGTTTTCGTATCCTTTAGTTGAAGTGATTTTTTGTGTTTTGCTTACTTTCTATAAATTTACTGTATTGAATTCTTGACTGTACAACATTGTGTAAACTCATAATATGGCCCCTAAAGAGTGCAGTAAGAAGAAAATTTCAATTAAAATTTAACAAGTAATAGTGAAAAAGATGATGGTGCTAAAATTAGTTCATTGGTGTGTGTGAATATGGTTTTTCCCAGTTCAACCATTTCTACTATAGTGAAATAAAAAGAAAACCTTAAATAAGTTAAAGTAAGTGAAGAATGTAACACAGTCCAAAAAGGTAGAGAACTGATTGTAGAAATGAAAAGGCTTTTGTTGCTGTGGATAAAAGAAAAACAAATGAATGATACAGTTCCTGGACAATATATTTGCGAATGTGCAAAGTAGATTTTTGAGGACTTAAAGGCTAAGACACCTTCAACTAGTGATACGCGATATGTGGACTTTAAAGCCAGCAAAGGTTGGTTCGACCATTTTAGAAAAAGGTCAGATATTAAGTGTCATGAGGCATGGAGAGGCAAGTGCTGATCTGGAAACTGCTGAAAACTTTAGGGTGGAGTTCCAAGAGCTTGTTGAGAAGGAGGGTTACCTTCCTCAACAAGTTTTTAATACAGATGAAATGGTGTCTGATGCCTCTGGTGATTTTAAACTTAGCCAATGTTGGTTTACTACTCAGAAACTTCAAGAGTGTTTAAATAGCAAAAGGTCATTAAAAAAGCAGGTTGGGTGTCTTCTGGTGCTGTAACAAGAAGGCCTGGGCGACAAGACACTTCTGCAATGAATGGGTATTTGAAGTGTTTTGTCATTCAGTCAAAAGTTAATTAGAAAAGAACAAACTTTCTTTAAAGGCACTGTTAATATTGGATAATGCTCCTGGTCATGGTTCCAAACTTGTCCAATCTCTGGAGGACCAATTTCACTTTGTTACTGTCAAATTTCTCCCACCCAATACCACCTCTCTGATTCAGCCGATGGATCAGCAAGTGATTTCCAACTTTAAAAAAATTTACACGAAGAAGATGCTTGCCAAGTGCTTTGAAGAGACTTCAGGAGACAGAGCCATCACCTTAAAGGAATTCTCGAAGACCAGATTAACATCTTAGATTGTAAAAATGATTGTCAGTTCTTGGAATGAAGTTTCAGCTGAGTGCCTCAATGCAGCCTGGAAGAACTTGTGGCCTTCAGTCATCCATGATTTTGAAGGATTTTAAGTTGAAGGTGTTCTAGAGCAGGAAATCATCACTCTTGGTGAGTCCTTGGCTCTTGAGATTGAGGAGGATGTGGAGGAATTAATTGAGGATCAAGGAAGGGAGTTGACAACAGAGGAGCTCCGGAAATTAGAGTAGATGGGCGAGCATGACAGTGGAGATGAGGAACATGAGGAGGGTGATTAAGGACGTGTTTGCTGCATGGGACATTGTAAGGAGGATAGTCAGAATAAACCAAGATATTGAAACCACTGAATTGATGACCTGCAAATTTGAAGATAAAATGTTAAGTTATTTCAAGAACTTTCAAAGAAAGTGCCAAAAGCAAACTACTTTGGACAGTTTTTATACCATAAGTAGCAAGAGGCAGCGTTTTCCTGATACTTTGATGGTAAAAGATTCTCTTCAACTCCACCACCACACCACCATTCAAACAGCTTTTCCAGTGTAAGTCAAATGAAAATTACCATTCTTGTTTTTTTTAATGTTTATAATTATCAGTTATTTTAAACATTTTGGGAGGGAAAGGTGAATAAGTAAAAATGTGGCACCGTCAGCATTTTTTTTCTTTTTTAAAATTCGTGTCATGTTCTAACGTTTATTCCAGTGTGTAAGATGCACCACAATTTTAAGGCGACTTTTTTTTTTTTTTTTTTTTTTTTTTTTTTTTTTTTTCCAAGATAAAAGGTGCGTGGTATACTCTTGAAAATACGGTATTCGTTATTCTATATAAAATTAATACAATTTCCATTATAAAATTCGCCTTTTAGAGAGATAAATAGCTTAGTTATATAGTGAAAATTTCAACTTCCTCAGACTTGGAACAAATTACCAAAAAATAGTGTGTTTTTGGGTTCACACATGGTATTATTTTCATGATATGATGGTGTCTTTGGAACGAATTAATATCGTAAAGTGGGAGTCCACTGTATATGATGTTAAAATTATTTTTTGCATCCAGTTCTTTGGTCACTGCATCTAGTAACCTAACAGAATGGTTAGACAAGACTGCCCATTAAAAAATCTATGCTGCGATTGCAATATAATTTCATGCCTGTCCAAATGGTTCTGCATTACTTCTTTATGTGAGAAGAAAAAGTCAGAAGGATTGCACCAGATTTTCATAGCAAGTTTTTCATGAACAATGTTCTCTAAGAATCTTTAGGACTAATTGCAATTCTGTATTAACACACACACACACACACACACACACACACACACACACACACACACACACACACACACACACACACACACACACACACACACACACACACACAAATCTGTATATATATAAATGGGTGTGTGTGAGACTTTACTGAAAAAGGAAAGTGCAATCAGCACCACATTTTTCAGTATGTTTTTGCATTTCTTGGAAGATTTTAGATTTATTGAGATTAATTAGTATCCCTCACCTCCTCCACCAATGGAAGCATTTAATAAATTTGTAACATCTTTGATATTTCAAAATTTCAGGACTTGAATATTCTTTGGTACCTTTGCCGGATTTCATGTCGATAGATTAGCCCAATATTTCCTGTATCCTTTCCCCATTCCTCTGGAAATGTTAAAGTGATCTTCACATGATCATTAATGCAGAATAATCGTCACATGACCGGTAAGTCATGTGATGATTATTTTAATATGAGGCCAAATGAAAGGGTTCCATTTATTCTACTGGCTTTATCTGACAATCCTTTTCTTGATTGCAGTACAATACAGTACAGCACATCCTGATTACAACAGAGAACTTTCAGCGCCTCCGTAGCCAGGTCGGAAGGAGCAGCAGTGCGTAGCACACGCTTCTTGATTAGACTGTGGTTCGAGCCCGTCACCACCAAATACGGAGGATGCGGAAAGGTCAAGGGAATGACCACCGCATATTCCTGGAGCAATATGGCCTTAGTTGCTAATGCTCCTAAAAACCAAATACAAACAAACAAACAGAGAACTTTCAGAAAAGAAATAAAAATAGAGTAGAATTCCATCAACCTTGGTTAGACAAGACTGCCCATTAAATAATCTGTGCCAGACCACTGTTAGATTTTGGGGTAAAAACATATTGATACTTACCCAACCTAATCTATCATTGCACAACCTAATATATTAGTATTCTTGTTTTTCCTGTGATATAATGCTGTGCTGTATCTAAAAAATATTGTGCAATGTATGTGTAAAGAATATATCATTTGGTTGTCATAATATTAACCATACAAAGGCATGAAAATATATATTTTGACATGTCTCCTTCCATATATTATTTATGAAAAAATGCTCCCTGTTTAAGAACTGCTTATCAGGAATGCATGTTATTTGTAAATTGGGATGTTTCCATCGTATACATGTGGAGTATTCAGAGATTAATAAAGGATCCAAAGGTGAGATGGAAGCTGAATTGTGCAACTGTAATTACATCCTTTTACATTTCTGCATATGCACATAAGTAAAGGAACCAAAAATGGTGGCTGAGGTGAGGAACTTTGTACAAATCACCCTTCCCTCCAAGGATTGCTTCCTTTTTTTTTTTTTTTTTTCTGGTAAAAATCTATAACAATCAAAATGGGGTAAACACTTTGGGGGGGATTTAATTCTACTCTTCAACCACCATTTGGGTTTTGTTCATAACGTTAATGCAGAAATGCATGCTGATCAACATCGAGGATGGGACTGCAGTTACAGTGTGGCTTCCATCTAATCTTTCTGGATCTTCTTGCAGTCTCCATACTCCATGTATAATAATTTTCATTAATATCTCAATATCCAGCTGACAGAGTTCTGTAGTGAATCCAGAAACGTTTCCCGTTGTTAAAGAGTTGTATTGCGTTGGGAGTTTAATTGACCTATTGGGAACAGTATACAAAGTGTAACACTTCTTTTATATGATAAAATTCATGTGATAATGATTCACTTTAATTATTATTTTTACTTCACATTTTTTGTTATGAATCACAAGTAAATGTGAAGTAAACAACACATTAATTTTATTCACAAGGAGGTATAAGCAGCATTATAATGTGGTTAAAGTGGCCTTATGACCATTTATCAATGGTTTGCATTATTTTTGCCATTTTTTTATAATTTTACATATGTATTCTTATTATTTTATATATGTATATTCATACATGTAGCCCTATTTATAGCTTTGATTCTACAAGTCAGTTTTTGTACTTTTGTTTATTTTTATTCAAGTCTTAGGTGTAATATTTTCTTTAGCTCTGATGATGGCTTTGGCTTCAGCAAAACTGTGTACAAGGCTTTTTGTGCTAGATTCTGCAACTGATAGAAGGAACAGACCAGTTATACCTCTTCCCCCCCACCCATAAGGAGTCCTGAACTCACACCACTTGACTTCTTATGGGACTGTGTAAAGCAGTGGTTCTTAACGGGGGGCCATATGGCCCCCAGTGGGCCATGCCATATTTCTGAGAGGCCGCAGGTAAAATCATAAAATTGGGGGCTGTGGAAACTGTTAAGTGGGCCACGAAAAGTTCACTTCTAAAATAAAATTATTAGTGATATAAAAAAGAAATTAGTGAAAAAAAGAAATTTAAAGAACCTTGTAGATATCACTAAACTAAGGGACAATAATATTATTGTAATATATTTTTTAGGAGCATAATTGTATATTATGAGTAAACAAAATATTATGAGTAAAAATTCTATTATAAATAACGATTGTAGTTAATAAACCAATTTTTTATTATTAATATTTGTTGTATTATTAAGAAATAATACATGTTATAAATATTACATTTATTGTAATTAAACAATATGAGGGTTGAGGTCACAGAGGTGAATGAAACTCAGAAGTGGGCCACGAGCAAATAGAAGTTGAGAACCACTGGTGTAAAGAACATTGTCTACATGGCACCTCCGTAGCCAGGTGGGCAGGAGCGGCAGTGCGTAGCACACGCTTCTTGATTAGACTGGGGTTCGAGCCCGTGATCACCAAATACGGAGGATGCGGAAAGGTCAGGGAATGACCACCGCATATCCTCGGAGCAATATGGCCTTAGTTGCTAATGCACCTAAAAAAAAAAAAAACAAATAACAACAAATCCATTGTCTACGTGAAAAATTAGTGATACGGTTTGGTTAAAAGATGCCATCGCTAGGGCAGCTGAATGTGTTGTAACTGAGATTATTGACTGAGTTTGGGCATTTAAAATGTGGGACTGATAAAGCAGTTTTCTGAAATTTACATTGGTTCAGAAACTGTCTGATGTGAAGATGAGTAGTATAAGTGGCTTAAATTCTTTGCGAAGAAAGGAAAGCTAAAGTGTACTAGTTATTACTTTTCTTTAAATATAGAATTTACTGTATAGTAGAGAAAATATTTATTTACCTTGCTATGTACAGTAAATTTAGTATAGCATTGCAGTGGTATGTGCTTTTATGTATGATCATAATATGACAGCCTGACTACTCGAATACAGGCTTACAAAAAGTTTTTTTTTGTTTTTGTTTTCTTTACAAAAGTGTTTTACTTTAATCAATTAAAACATTTTACTTTTTGTTTAAAAGATTTTCCATAATTAATTAATATTCTAATGCTGTTAATGCAATAGTGTGTTTCTTATGTACTGTAAGGGTCTTCCTACATATTAGGGTAGGTCATTTTGATAAAGCTCTTTCCCCTTCCCCTAGAGCCTTGTAGGGTCCCTCAAGTGTGGGGTACTGAAATTCAAATTACCGTATTTCTTCTATTCTAAGACGCACCTTTTCCCCTCTATAAACGTCTCTAAAAACGGGGTGCGTCTTAGAATCAATGGTGTCTTACAATCGCAGTTTTTTTTTTAGAATTTTCCTGCACTTTGCACATGGCACCACATGTTTTGTTTTTATATGAAAACTTCACCCACAAGTTTGACCGTTATCGCATTCTCCAATTCCATTAGAGAATAAAGAGGTGTGAGTGATTTCATGTGCTTTCGAAATGTGAAGCCACCATTATTTCATTATAGTGGAGCTCGCTCAGCGAAAGCTAGGACATTTTGTTTGTATCTTCAAAAGTACATAAGAAGTGGAGTTACTGTATTTCATTCATTTTAATCCCTTATTGCACTTTAAAATGTTGTCAAAAAGATTGCACTACAAAGTCACATTGAAATGAAAAGTTATTGTGTATGCAAAAGAACATGAAAATAGAGCCGTGGGTTGACATTAGTGAAGTAAATATTTGTCGTTGGAGAAATGATCGCAACTCCATATTTTCATGCAAAGCAACACCCAAGTGCTTTACAGGTCCTAAGAAAGGAAGATTTTCACAAGTCAATGAAGCTGTGATACGTTTTGTAATGGAGACACCCGCAAAAGGATTACCCATCACTCGACAAGCCATGCAATTGAAAGCTGGAGAAATGGCCAAGTCCCTCAGAATAGAGAAAATAATTTTTAAAGGCAGTCGCGGTTGGTGCGACAGACTCGTGTATTGTAGCAGATTATCGTTAATGCACCGAACATCTATCTGTCGAAAAATTCCTGCAGACTTTCAACAGAAGCTGATTAACTTTCAGCGGCAGGTGATGAAATTAAGAGAAAAAAAAGAAACTGAGTTTAGTCAAATTGGAAATGCTGATGAAATCCTGGTCTTCTTCGATATATTCCTCGAAATTACACAGTCAACGCTGAAGGAATCAAGATTATAAGCACAGGCTATGAAAAGCAGTGTATCACTGTGATACGCTGCTTTCGACCATATTTAATTTTAAATCGAAAAACCATACCGAAGAATAAAATTTCCCCCAAAGATGTTATTGTGCGTGCACAAAAAAATGGATGAATGTCGGCAGAGCTTACAGAAGACTGGCTAAATGTTGTGTGGAATAGACATCCTGGAAGTCTTCGTAACCCACGTAGCATGTTAGTACTTTAATGCATTTTGTGGACATTTGTCCGAATGGGTCAAAAATAACATCGTGCAACAACATGGTGACTTGGTTGTGATTCCTGGTGGCATGACTAGCCAACTGCAGCCACTCGACGTTTCAGTCAACAAACCATTTAAGGATTACTTGAGAAAGGAATATGAATCCTGGCTGTTGACTGACAACCTTCTGGAAAAATTAAGAAAGCACTGGTATCAAAATTGGCAGAATGGGTATCAACTCATTTAAAAAATGTTGCATCATCAACGCTCTCGATGGCTCAGAAGACTATATATTATGGGATAATGAAGATAATGACAGCTTAGAAGAATCAACTCTGAATGTGAAATAGACTCTGATATTGATTCAGATGCAGATATTTCGACGGCTCAGAAGATTCAGAAGGAAGTGATGAATAACATACCTACTGATAAATACTATTGTTGTTAGTAAATTGAATTCTATTATAATAAAAATATTTGTTAGATGTATTTTAGTGTTTTATTTTTAGAATCAAAGCTTTTTTCTGTTGGTGGTACTGAAATTAAGGTGCATCTTACAATTGATGGCATCTTAGAATCGAAGAAATATGGTATATTTAATGGCACCCATGCTTATCGCTCATATGAGTGTATACAATTTATGTCTATATAGGTGTATGTTTATGGATTGATTTGCATGTTATGTGGTCTGAAAAGCATAGGATAACTCCTGAGGAAAAATCCTGTTCCCTTTACCTGAAATCAACTTACTAAAACCTTGAGTAGAGAGGATGTTAGATGGGAATTGAACCCAGACCTCTCACAATGAGTAGCAGATTATTATTATTATTAGCCATATGGTGCAAGGAAGCCAGAGGCTTATGCTGCACCAGCCAAAAAAAAATTCTGAATTACCCCAGAGAGAGAGAGAGAGAGAAGTAGAAAAAAATCACTAAAAAAGAAAGAGAAGAATGATGATATCCAGCTCGGGACCCTGGGTGTGCCAATAGTGATGTGTTGTATCTTGTGACACCTCTGGGGTACCTCATTTGAGGTGATGACCTGGTTTAGTGTATCACCTGGGCCCACATGTATCTAACTCATAAACTTTAAATTTATACAAAGTGAACAAAAATCTATTTATAAAACAAAATATTAGTAAAATGCCGTTTAAATTCAATTAAAGTTAATTCCATAATATGTTCCATGAAATGCCTAAATATTTCAAATATAAGAAACTTTCTCAAAGAGAAAGTTTCCCTGGGCAGGGAATTAGTAATATTCGATACACAGGGTTACTGTCCCTGCCAGTGAGGAGGAGGAGGCAAGTGCTCTAGTACATAGCTAATCAAGCTTTAAAACTCATTAGTTTCCAAGTCCAGTTTACTTAACATTAGTCTCAGGATATGTCAAATCAGTGTTGATGCAACTCAAACTGCAAACATGGTTTAGTTCTACAATTAATTACAGAAACAACAGGAAGGAAGAATGTGTGTCTCTCTTCTTTTGTCGGTACAGTTCCAGTGAGATTGCTGTAATTGAAGCAATTCATTCAGTCTTCTCTTTATATGATTGATTTAGACATCAACATAATCGACCCACTCCAGCTAAGTGAGATGCCTCAATTAAAAAGGTGCATCAGACAACAAGCAGGTCATCTATTAATTTACCAGATAAGGGCTGCAAAAGCATCAGTAGAAACAGTTGTGCAAGCTTGGGTTATGCCCAGAAGGGTGAACCTTTTGAACAGATAATAAATGTTTCTTTATAACAGTGGCTTAATATACCAAACTCTGGTAGTTAGGTCATTTTGGGAACAGATAGCATTCATAAAATATTAAAACTGAATCCTTTGATAGCCATCCAACTCTAACGAATTCCTGTGCTTAGCACACAAAGTCTTAATTTTATTCTTTAAGTAGCTTACACATTCAGTAAAGAATAGCCACTCTTCTATGCACAAGCCCAGGATGTCTATAGGAAGAGTCTCGAAGGCCACATCTTAAAGAGACATCTCCAGTTTGATTCATTGTGAATTGCATGAACTTTGTTTGTTTTCTTTGTGTGCAAAGAAACAAAACAGGAAACATTGGCAATCCCAATGCAGAATGCACTGTTCCCACCAGGACGTAGTTATTCTTGGTGACTCTATTGTCAGGGAAATGAGAAATGTCATGTGTAAAAAGTATAGGCAGAGTAGAACCAGGATATGGGTATGCCTTCCAGGGGCAAAAAGTTGATGATGTAGAGTATTTATCTTTTAAGAGAACAAAAGGTGATATTGTTGTACACGTTGGCGGTATTGATATTAAGCATAGGAGATTATTATTATTAACCATAGGGTGCAAGGAAGCCTGAGGCTTATGCTGCACTAGAAAAAAAAATTTCTGAATTATCCCGAGAGAGAGAGAAGTAGAAGGGAATCACCAACAAAGAGAAGAATGATGATATCCAGCTCAGGACCCTGGGTGTGCCAAGCCCATACTCACCAGATATGAGCCCCTGATCTGAGGACTTACTTAACAAGTACAGGTCAATGTACTCGTTGCGAGTTAAAAGATGTGAGTTAAGATTAAATTTGAAATTGTCTGCAATTCTACCTAGATGTAATAGCCTTCAGTTCACGTGGGTGACCAGTGAAATGTTCAGTCAGATTGGTGTGACATGAGCACTGGGAAAATGAAAACGAGAGTAGGAGTGTGCTATAGGTCTAATGACTGTGATGATATAACACATCTATACAGAGAAATAGAGTAGGCCAGTAAATTAGAATGACTTATAATGGGGGAATTTAACTTTCTAGATATTGGCTGGTACTTTTGGGTTGGTCGCATACTAGCAAGACTCTTGTGGATTTATTGGATGTCTGTTTTCTACAGCAGCATTTTAGAGAGGCAACAAGGGAGAGCAGTACTTTTGATCTGGTTATCAGCAGTGATTCTGCATGCATTAAGAATATACAGGGAAAACACACACTGGATGGCAGTGATCACTGCGTATGGATGTGGGATTTACTTAAAAGACATTACTTTGAAGGGTAAAGAGCTTTTGCTTTTGTAACGGTGACTGCAGTGGTCTCAGACAATTTTTAAATTCTATACATTGAAATCAACTAACGATGTTACCAATAACAAATTCTAAATGAGAAGCATTCAGAAAATAACCATAGAAGCTACTAGGCTTTTCATGCCAACTAAGAAATACTGTTCAATATTTAGACCTAAAAATGAATCTCAGAAGAACAAATGAGATGTGGCAGAGAAGAAAAGTGTGGGATGCATATAAATTATCAGTATAAACTAGTCTGTAATAAATTCACAAAGCAGATTGAGGTTCTGTCAAAGAATGCAAAGAAAAGCAGCAAAGACTTCTTTACTTATATTAACAGTAGAAGGAAGGGATCGAATCTCATTGGTTCACTTGATGTCACTGGTTTAATTGTTGATGATCCTGCTCAGTTGTTGACAAACTGAATAGGTATTTTGCATCTGCATTCAGACATGAGGAATTCTTTAGGGAAGGGAATAGCAGAAGTTTATCAAACTTTAACAGAGAGCTAAATGATTTTGTGATAACTGGGAGGAAAATGGAAGAAAACTTTTGTTGCTAAATATAAAAAAGGCACCTTGGGCAAATGAACTCCATCCAATTGTATTAAGGAAGGCAGCAAAGGAGTTTTGGACTGGAGATTTGCACATCTCCAGTCCATAGGGACCCTAATTCGCATCTCCAGTTCACCAAGGGGTGAACTGGAGATACGAATTAGTCATGTCAAAAGGTGACATGAGTAATTACAGACCTGCTGGCTTAACTTCTGTTCCCGGGGAAATAATGGTGTCATTTGTTATAAAAGTAATGCAGGACCAACTAGATAGGAATGCAATTATACGTATACTTAGTCACATCATGGATTTTGGATATGGGCTCTGCAGAGCTCGTAAAGTATTTTATTTTCAGTGTGATCAAGAAAATTTATATAATTTAATGTGAATTGTTTTACATGTTGATATGATTGTGAAATTTCAATTAATAAAAAAATTTTCCACATAAATTTTAAAATGAAAGTTAATAAGTTTTATGAATGCTTAATGATGATATAACTCGTACAAAAGTTTAGTATTCTAGGGTTGCTCCTTCGAGATATTAGCAATATTTCACCTAAAATCAAAATGGACAGAATTCTCAAATTGGAGATGCTGACTATAAAGTTGCATGTATAGCTACCGGGTCAGGACAGCATCTGTTATCGTTTATATTGCAGACACATAACCGCTTCCAGACAGTACTTCTGGGAGCTCTGCATACTCCATGTATTTGACTGAGCTCAGGTTAGAGAAATTTTGTTATCTAAAGGTGTTTTTAAACAGTCTTCCATTATTGCATTATAAGCTTATATACTTTCATTACATAATATTGTAGCTAAGTTTTTTTTTGTTTACTATTTTTTGTTTCATATTATGCAGAGTATTAGTGATGTCTGTGCAAAGCAAAGCATAATAAAAACCTGTAATTGCCAAATTGCAGGTTTCTAGGTTTGTATTATTCTTTACAGGTTCATTAATTAATTTAAATTCAGAAAAGAAATGATGTGAATGTTTTCTTTTTTCATTTTTTATAAATGAGCTGTTAAACATTTTTAAAGATTTTTATAAGAACTACACGTGTGAAAGAATCATAAACAAACTCAGCCTCACTAGTTTATTTCTTGTTAATCCTTTTATGGCTTATTTATATTCTTAATCCTGTTCTTAAAGGATGTCTGTTTTCCACAAAAAAGACACATGGTTTTTATGCACATTGACATGGTAAACTTTTTATGCCTCAAAAATGAAGTTTTTAATGAAAATAAATGTGTGCAAAATACGAGACAAAATTCAAAACCATACTGATTGGAATGCTAAAATTCATGTTAATGTCAGTCATACATTTTAATTGTTTTGGCATACTTTTTTTTAAAAGAGTGCAACCCATGCAGAGTGCAGTTCATTCTTATTAATTTCTAATTAATTTGAAGTTAACCAGCAAAAGGTACTCTTACCACGAAAAACCAGAGTTCTGCAAATGCCGCACTTGGAAACTAGGCACCTGTGAGGAGATTTGATTGAAGTGTTCAAGGCTTTAAATTGATTGAGTAAGCTAAATGTTGATAGCATCCTTATTCTTTCTCGGACAATACACATAAGAGAATATAAACTTAAATTGAAAAAGGATGGTTGGAGGATGTGCGAAAACTTTTTCAGCCAGATAATTCATTGTTGGAACACACTACCATCTGGTTGTAGAAGGCGTAGTTTTAATAAATTTAACCCTCTAGCTGGTGTGCATACGTAAAAGTCACACCATCTCTTGCATGAGAGTCCTCTACAATACCATGGAAATGTTTGGAATAAACATTTCCATTAAATGATTTAATTGGATCTTAATGTATATATTATCTTAACAGTATAGTGGATATAAGAAAAAAATATAATTTTTAATTATTATTATAATTTTTTAAAAATTAATATTAAACCATGATTAAAAATAATCATCACGCTAGTAGATACTTTTCATAAGTATATAAATGCTTACAGATATCCTGTAGGATATCTTTTAAGCATATATGGAAAAAATATATTTAAACTTTAAAAACAAAACTTTGGTTTATATAATTAGTATTAATAGTGAAAAATTGTGCAAGGAAGCAAGCCTGTACAGCATCAGCAAAAAAAAAAAAAAAAAACTCAACAACAGAACTTCTCATATCACCTATCCATTCTCTCTAATAGTTTATTTAGTTCTTCCTTGAATTTATTCAAATAACATACTTCCACAACACCAGACTAAAGCATGTTCTGACAATCAACCACCTGCTGTCCGAAGGAAAATTTCTGCACATACGCTGTTGCATTATTATCCATAAAATGGCTGTCACCTTTGGGTTAAAAGTGTAACATTACAGGATGCATTACAGCTGATACAAAATTCAGGTACTCCCTGGATGACATTCAACCTTCCACCAATATAAACGGAACCAGTTTGTGCAAACAAAACATTCCTCATACCAGGATACCACCTCCAGATGCATGGGCTGTCTTAACAAGGTTAGTAGGATTTATCATTTCTCAAGGTTCTTGCTGCACTCTCTGCCTACTATTAGTGCAAAACAAAGTGTGTTGTAATTTGTGACAGCTGATTTCTTCTGTTGTTCCACTATCAAATCGCTATATTCTTGGCACCACTCTGACATTTGTTCTCTTATATTTGGTCCTTCTTTTATCATTGCATTTTTGCTCTTGATTGTTTCCCACTATAGCTGGGGTCTGCTGCAGCGCATTGTGTTGGGGTATGACCTATCCCTTATACTATGCCTTTGTTGTCATTCCTCCATGTTGAATATGTCTAGCCGAATTTACAAGCTGGCTGACCAGGCCTGACACTCTTGGTTATATTTTGGTGTTTCTTCACCTAGTGGACTGCCTTTCCGGGCTAGTGAACTCCACTCTCCAGATGATACACTTATTTGATGGCAGCGTATACTCACCATGTCACAGGACATTGTGGCTTTTTATGGAGCTATTGGTGCCCACCCGGCAGCCCACCACAACCTGATATACCTGCCACTGCTTGTCAGTGATTGCTTATTCGACAGGGTGTTCCCTGCTTATTTCACAGTGGGCCACCATATTTGGTGGCCGACCCACTATCCACAAACTGTGGACACATCTGGTTGCGTGCAGCTTTGCACTCCTGTAGAACCAGAATGTACTTTCATTTATCATTATATTATTAAATGAAAATATTTCAGGATTTATACAAACCGTAATTCAGTGTTAATTCTCTGGTGAGTTGCATCAAGTTTAGAAACACAAGTAGGACATGTAATACAAATTTCTATTTTTGAATTATATTTTTTCTGTTGACGAATGTAATAGATACTCTAAATCAGTGGGTCTCAACCAGTGTGCTGCAAGATAAATTAAAGGGACAAATTTTAAAATTGTAAAAAAAATAACAAAAATGTACTCCTCTGTGCTATCACCAATTTCCAGACTTAAACTCAGTAGAGCTTTTGTGGGATCATTCTAGACCAGTGGTTCTCAACCAGTGTGCCACAAAATCATTCTGAGTGTGCCTTACAACGAAGGTTTTCAGGGCTGTTAATAACAGTATGCGTCTACAACAGGATCTAGAAAAGTTGGGCAGATGGGCTGAGAGGTGGCAACTGAAATTTAACATTGACAAATGCAAAGTACTACAACCCCAGAGAAACGGGGTTGCTGCTACCCATATGTAGCACTGCTACATTCAGGGTAGTGGAGAATGAATAAGACCTGGGGTTAATTACGCAGTCATGAATTTTTCTGAGTAGTGCAGATGACCTGCCAGAGCAGCTCATGGGGTGTTGTCAGTGATATACAGGAATTTTGCTAGCAGGGATAAGGATGTGGTTTTCCCCCTGTATAAGGCAGTGGTCAGGCCACACTTTGAATACTACATGCAGGTCTGGAGGCCTCATTTTGGGAAGGATGTAGAGCTGCTGGAACGAGTACAGAGAAGGGCAACGAGATTGGTGAGGGGAACTAAAAGGGTTGCTCTTACCAAGAAAGGCTTAATTTCGGCAAATTGCACCATCTGTAGATTAGGCCCCTGCGAGGTGGTCTGATTGAGGTGTATAAGGCCTTGAATGGTTTGGCTAAGTTCAGTGCTTATGGGATTCTTTCTCTCGCTCAGATTACGCACCTGAAGGGACATAAATTCAAATTGAAGAAAGACAGTTGTAGAATAGATGTGCAGAAATTTGCCTTTAGTCGGCAGGTGGTTGATTGCTGGAATAAACTTACATTGGTCGTTCTGGAAGTTGATAGCTTAAATAGATTCAGAGAACAACTGTACAAACTTTTGGTGTGAATGGATGAGTGAAATTGGAAGGTTTTTTTTTGGCTGATGCTGTATAAGCTTGCTTTCTTACATCATATGCCTCTGTTAATGCTAATTAGATAAATTAAGAAATTAAAAGGACAAATTTTAAAATTTGTAAGAAAAATAACAAAAATGTACTCATATGCACCATCACTTGTTTGTCAAGAGTTAGTGCCAGCCTGGTATAATAGAGAAGTTATTTGGAAATGGAATTTATCTTCTGTGCATCAGTCTGAGGAATTCCTGCTGGAATGCCACTTTGGTGGTATGGTTGTGATTTGTTTATAACCTCCTAGCTCTAACCTTGCTTTTGACTTGCTTTTCCTTAATGCCTCTTAGCATTTCTAACCAAGAGACCAGCATTGGAAGGAAATAGCGATTACAGCATACATTCTGTAGAAAGTGGTGTCGATGGGAACACCTGAACTAAGGCTACACAGCCCAGTGCTGCCTCCATGTAATTATTACAGTGGGCATTACTTTGTAATACCTTCTCTATGGTGCCAGCAGTCTGAGCCCAAGTGCTATCTAGCAACTTATGCCCACTGCAGAGAAAAAAATTCTCTGTTTTGCTTATTGATTTGCAGAGATATAATCAGTGTTGAGTACATTTGTATAATTGCATAAAGCATTTTAGCAGTATGTTTTGTACCGTTTAATTTAATTGTTACTTTTTCATGCCTAAGTAGCTATCATAAAAGTAAAATGGAAAATTTCATCAGATGTGAAGGAGAATGCTGCAACAAGGATTATATCGGGAGGCCCACAAGTAATAAAATCCAGCTTGGTTTGAACAGGAACATGCAACCAAAGAGGTGCAAAGTTATCCAAAAGTTTATGGACAGTTATTTAAGTTTCGGATTTTCTTCACGTGAACAGTAGGACTGTCCTCTACTTCAGTGTGTTGTTTATGGTGAAAAACTTTCCAGCAATGCCATGGTTCCTAGCAAATTGAAGAAACATTTAGTGATTGATTAACTTTGCGAATCGTGTGAATAAAGATTTGAGCTGTTTTTAAAATTACTCACAACAAAAAAGAAAAAAAGCAAGCTATTTTGAGAAAAAAATAACAAATTTATGAAAATGCTCAGATTGCTTCTTCTTAAGTGGAAAAAATCATTGCATTGCAAAAGAAACAGCACACCATAGCCGAGTCCCTTATTTTGCCAACTTGTCATTTGATTGTCGGAACATGCTGAAGCTGAAAGAGAAATTGCTAAAATACATCTTTTGGATGACACTATTCGAAGAAGAATAATCAAAATGTCTTGTAACATTGAGGAACAAGTATCTACAAGGCTAAAAAAATCATATTTTGCTTTACAAGTGGACAAATCTACTGATATTAGTGACAAAGCAACAACTACTAGCCTTTGTAAGTTTTATTCATAGAACTGAAATTGTAACTCAATTCTTATGCTGCAAACAGCTTAAAGAACATACCAGAGGTAATGACATTTTTGATACTTTGACTGGCTACTTAGAAAAATTATAACTTTCATGGATGTCATGCATGGGTATCTGTATACTGATGGTGCTGCTCCATGAATAATAGGGTCCATCAGAGATTTTATTTCATTTGTAGAGAAAGAAAACCCGAATGCAATTTTTACTCGTTGATTTCTGCACAAAGAGGCCCTTTATGGAGGAACACCAATAGACATGTATAGTATCTTATGTAAGGTGGCTCCCAAATGCTAGTTCAACTCCACCGTGGTACACTGTGATGATATAGAAACTCTGCAGAAAGGCAAGAAATGTGTGTAGTGCTATGTTTGTGCTGTGTATGTGTTGTTATTGGCCACTTTGTTACCAGGAAGCAACAAGCAACAGAAGGTGTGTCCTGATACCTGTCTATGCCACGAGGAGGTGGGCCACAACTGAGCATGGACTGCAGTGAACCTCGAGTGTCATGTATTGAATGTCTAAACCATTTAAAAAAATGAGTAAATAAAATAAAATAAAAAATATATAAAAATAAATGAAATAAAATAAAATTAATAAGTAAATGACAGCAAATTACTAAAAAAAAAAATAAAATAATAATAACAAATAAAAAATCTGCACCAGTGCAAGACTGCTGCCCACAAGCACAAACAAAACACAATAGAGGAAAGAATAGCAAAATGAGGAGGAAGAAAAAAAAGTAAAAAAGTAGACACTTGGTAGACGGATAAAAGGAAAAGACATGAATTAAAAGGGGATAGAGGGAAGAGATAAAGATTCCACACACTATAACTTGTGTCTGCAGATGATCCTGCCTCAGGCCAGCAGCAGATAGAAGACAGGAAAACATTGATCGTTTAGCATTGTACAAATAAGATTATGAACTGCCCGATTCGAAGGTGATGGTGAAGATGGCACTTGGTATCACAAAATGGAGACGATGGAAGTGATGGCTTGGACTGAAAGTGGAGCCAGAATAGGAGTAGTTCCTGAAATTGAATTACTAGTGGTGAGTTGTCCACGTCTGGTGAAGGTTTTACATGCAAAATCTTGCAGAAGATTAAATTTTTCTTTGGAGTCCAAGATAGATGACTCATTGCCTGAAGAAAATGGTTGACACACAACAGACAGAGGCTGACGAAGATCCAAGTAATATGGACAGGTGAAAAGAACATGTTGCAAATCTTTCTGGCTGCCACAGTTATAGAAGGGAGAATCAGACAGATTAAACATAGCAAGTTTAGAATTAATGGTACCATGGCTGGTTAGAAGGAAAAAGAGTATGGAGACTTGGACAGAACTATTTTAGAACAGACTTTTGTAAGGCAATGGACACAAGTGGAATAAACTTTCTTGTGGCCATACCTTTGGAAGATGACTACTGATCTTGTCAGATTTGAACTAGATGGTTCCAGCAACAAGTTTTTTTTCAGTTTTAGGATTGCAGTGGATATTGAGAGTTATGACTAAAAATTCAATGGAAATGGCACATCTAAGATAATAACAAAAACCTTGATAAGTGATTTGGAGGTCCAGAGGTAGGCAATCATTTAAAACCTGTAGTGCAGCTGTCAAGACAGTGCGACAGGAACAGCTAATCATTACGAACATATGTCTTTGGATAGAGGAGAGGTTCTCTTGGACAACAACCTTCTTAGTATACCAAAACTAGGTGCCAGCACCATGGGTGCAAATTGGAATAAACACCACTTTGTATAAAAGATGAAGGGTATTGTGGTTAGTACCTCAAGATTGATGCGACAGACAGACGAACAAGCATAGAAGTATACTTGACTGTTTTATCATGAAGGTGCAAGACATTTTTCTGAGGCAATGAGTTGAAATCAACGTTAGATCAGGCTGTATTAATTGTCAATTATCATTAAATCAAGTTTGTAGTGCAAAATGTTTAATTTTGCATAAAGAATGATGGCTCTCAAGGGGAAGAGTATTGTTTCACATCTATTTTTATTAAAAGACGAAATGAAAGTTTTCTTTCAATCAGAAGAAAACTGTATTAATTAATACAGCCTGAAAATTAAACAGGCTGTATTAATTGTCAATTATCATTAAATCAAGTTTGTAGTGCAAAATGTTTAATTTTGCATAAAGAACGATGGCTCTCAAGGGGAAGAGTATTGTTTCACATCTATTTTTATTAAAAGACGAAATGAAAGTTTTCTTTCAATCAGAAGAAAAGAACAGTTTTTATGAATACTTAAATGATGAGCTGTGGTGTGCAAGGCTAGCTTTAATACCAGTATGCAAGGATGCAATAATAACTTCCTTATTTCTAGACAAGCTACTAATGTTAAAGAAAAAAAAACTGTTAATTTGCTTGAGCAGAACAAGAAGGGGAAATCTTGATACGGTTCCATTAATACATGAAACCAATAAAAAGGATATTGCTGCTCTTGTAACTGATCGGTTAGAAGCATTGAAAAATACTTTCCACTGCTAAATATAGAGTTTTGACTGGTATGAAAATCCTTTTTTGGCCATCTCATCTGGCTTAGGGTTCACAGTGATTGAAGAAGAACAATTTGCATCAGTTTCATGTGATTGAGGTCTTTAAATGAAACATACTTTGTCTCCCTAGGTGTATTCTGGATTTCAATCAGAGATGTGCACCCTAAAATTTCAAACCATGCATTGAGAATTTTATTGCAATTCTCCACTTACTGTGAGTTGGGATTTAACAAACATTAAATCCAACGAAAGGGAAAAAGTGATGTGCGTTGAAGACGACATGAGAGTAAGTATTATTTGAAATACACCCTAATGTACAGGAAATTTCTTAAAAGTATCAAGCTCAGGCATCTCATTAAAATATTCCAGTGAAAACTTCCAGTTTGTATATTTGGCAACTAAAACTCCTTGGCCTGGTGGCCAATATTGTAATGTATTGATCTGTATTATTATTATTATTATTATTATTATTGCAATAAAAATTTATTTATAGTCAAACAAAAAATCTTTGAGCATTATTAAAATATATTGGTTCTTCCTTGATTGAATATATAGTATTTTTAGTTATAACCCTCACATAATTATGTGTTGAAATCAGTGTTCTATAGTATTTTTTAGTTATAACCCCCGCATAATTATATTTGATAAAGTGTGCTGCCAAATTCACATTATTTTTCAAGTGTGCTACAAGCCCAAAAAAGTTGAGAACCATGCTCTAACTGATATCACATGAATAACAATAAGTGTTGGTGGTGGTGGGGGAACTGCCTTCATGCACATTTCATAGTCCACATGCTGACAGATTTTTATACCTTAAACTTTAACACAATATAGTTACTATTATGATTATTCAGAAATGTTTGATTCAGTCTATCACTTGCTGTATTGTATAAGCCAGTGGTCTCAAACTCAAATTGCATGCGGGCCGAATGCACGATCTGAAAGCAGCTGACGGGCCGAATTTTTTTAAAACAAGATGAGAGTGAATATAAGCAGTGTATTTACGGGCCGGCCGTGAAAAATTGCTTTGGGGGCTGTATGCGGGCTGCCAGTTTGAGACCACTGGTATAAGCTATAAATATTAAAAAGTAAAGTATATTCATACTATATAATGGTTCTTTTTTTAAAAGAAACCTAATTTTCCTAATACGAATAGATGTGAGGGATATTCTCGTCATGCAGTTGCTTGTGAAGATTTCAATTTTTTTTTTTTTTTAATTGCTTGGTAATTACAAAAATTTGAGAAATGCTACATGCATTCTGAATCTAAAAGATAATTTTCATATTTTTTAAGAGTAATTAATTTACATCTAACCTAAGTGGTTCTTACATCACAAAGAAACGAATAGCACAGCAACCACTTATTTATTCTTGAACATGTTTTTTTTTTTAATAGCTGATTTTGCTGATGGAGAGACCCTGGAGAGATTCCTTTGGGGTGGAGAAGTGCCAGTGTATTGTTAATACATAGAGGCTGCAAACCAGTTGTCTGACATCATTGATAAGGAATGTCATGGAGGGGATGATCAAGAATACAAGGATAGATATATAGTTAGAAATGGAATTGTGAAGTGGAAATCATGCTACAACCAGCTCATGTAGAAAATGACTACAGAATTGTTCATTTGGATTTTAGGAAGGCATTTGACTTAGCCCCACATTTGTATTGCATAAGCTGGAATATATTGGGTTCATGGGTAAGATCATCAGATGGATTGCAAGTTTGCTGCAAGGCAGGAGCCAGAATGTTGTGATTACTGGTTACTCTTCAGATTGGGATAACATTAGAAGTGGGGTACTTCAAGGATGAATACTGGAACTACTGTTGTTTCTGATTTTCTTAAACAACATTGACAAAGGGATACAGGACTTCTCAAAACTTTTAGACTGTGTCAAGATTGGGATAGTGTTATTGACTAGTGCTGAAGCAGCATTCCCTCAGAAAAACTTGAATTGGTTTGAAAGAATGGTCAGAAAAGTGGCAGTTGTGCTTTAATACAGTGAAATGCATGATTTTACACTTGAGAAAGAAAAACTCCAAAATAACTTGTACATTGATGGGGTTGAATTAAAATGGATTTTAGATTTATAATACAGGCAGCCGTGAAGTTCTTTGTGCAGTGCAAACAGGTGGCAAATAGGAAGGCCCATGGTGTCTTTTTGTTGACTTATTTGCTTTTAGAGATCGGGAGGTCATAATCTCATGGTATTAGGTTTATAAGACTGTAGGATTGCAGGGATATTTCAATGCAGTAGTTGAAATCAAATGAGAATTCAAGTTTTCTGAGTATTCGGCCTTATGACTTAGGCTTGTGGTTCGTATTTGTCTCTTAGGTGAATGTAAAGCCCAAGTCATAAGGTTAAATATTTGGTCCTTCTTCAGTGAGAGCAGAATGTCTCTCCATGGCTGAAATCAAATGCAGGTAATAAATGTGGATTTTGATTTAATTGCAAGACTGTACTTGGTATATTTTATGCACCTATAAAATCATATCAAGCTTCTCGAAGGTTCTAAAGACAACAGTCTTTTGTAAACATTAAAATTTGTCACATGTCAATTCATACTCATAAGCTACCTGCTTCTCTATTTTCAGTCTATTTTTGAAAAATGAAACTATTTTACTTTTCAGTGTAAATTTTAAATTTAATTATAGTGAGTTACTATTTTTTTTATTTCTTTAAACTAGTGTTTTTCAATCTTTTTTTTTTTTTTCTTTTTTTTTTTTTTTTTGAGTAATGGATAAGAAATTAGTTGAACACCAAATCTGTATAAACTTTTTGTTCATTCATTTTTGGTACAAAGACATTGTCTCTATCACTAAAACCAAATTATTCAAATTAATTAAGTCATGAAAATTTGTTTTTAATATAGATATATTGAGCTTATTTTTTTAATTTTTAATGGGTATAAAAATTTTGAATATGGATAAGTGTTAACTTTTGGTGGAACATTTTGTGCAGTACTAGAGCAGTTCTTGCAGAACACCAATTTAAAAACATCGCTTTTAATGTTTTTGTTGTAGTCTACTTAATTTAAAAATAAATACAGGGTTTTATTTTAACGAATTTGTAGGGTGTTACAAGCTGTTATAAAAATGTAGAACTACACATTTTAGAATGTTTTTTTGTAAAACCATACATTTGAAAAAACAAACCTGAAGTTTTAGGCATACTAAAAAAAAAAGTGTCTAATTTAAAAAAACAATCAGTTTGATTTTTCTCTACAGGTCCCAAATTGTGTTAAACTTGCAGTTTTGGAGAAAGACAACAATGAAATTAGTGTAGTTCAGGTGCCTCCGTAGCCAGGTGGGCAGGAGCAGCAGTGCGTAGCACATGCTTCTTGATTAGACTGGGGTTCGAGCCCGTGACCACCAAATACGGAGGATGCGGAAAGGTCAGGGAATGACCATCGCATATCCCCGGAGCAATATGGCCTTAGTTGCTAATGCTCTAAAAAACCAAATAACAACAACAGTGTAGTTCAATCACAAGATATTAACAAATACTTAATGCACTTTTTTTTTTTTTGTGTAAGTCTAGAACTGTTTTTTATATTTAGTATGAGTGGTAACAAGAATGTTGTTATTATTATTATTATTTGCCACATGGTACAAGGAAGCCTGAGGCTTATACTGCACCAGCCGAAAAAAAAATTCTGAATTCTTCTTAAGTTCTTTAGCATATCTTTATGGTGTAATGGTCAGTGACTGGTAATTTTTTTGCATATTGTATAAGGTACATTCTCTGTGCTTTTTATATTTATGCATATGTAGTCTGAAATTAAAATTTATTTTTGGCTATATATATATATCTCTTTCTATGATAATGAAAAGAAGTAAGAAATTGCTCTGCTTTGTAGATATTTTCTAAAGTATATCTTAATATACTTAATAACAAAGTACAATTTATCTGAAGATGAATTATACTTTGTTCCTCCTACCTTAGAATGAGACTGAGATACAGTGATCATTTTTCCATTGTTGTGTGCACGGATCTTGATTTCAGCATTCTGTATTTTACCAATGGGAGGGAACTGGCATCTTGCAGGGAATTTTTGCTGGAATCAGTAATGGTGACACCATTATGGACCTGAATTTTTTTTTTTTTTTTTTCTGGCTTTGTGGTGGCAATGTCAGAAATCTGTTTCAAGGAGACTCATTGCATATCCAATGATATGTTTTTTTTTTTTTTTGGTCATTTGCAAATGTTCTCTCCACAGCTTGGATGCTTCTGTTTCACAGGATTATAGTGATAAAGCTACAGTAATGAGGTGGTTTAAAGGGTGGTAGCCTGAATTCAGTTTCAGGAGAATGAAAATAGAAATTTTGTGCACTTTTTTTCTAAAAAAAACTTTATCCAAATTTTGTTTTTCCAGTTTGTGTCTGGTAAGATCACAAACTGGTAAAACAATTTGGACAAAGTGACTTTATGAGATACTGTTACCCAAAATTTTTAATTGCAAAAATTAAAGGTAGGTCAGCAGCAGTCAAAGAGAATATATATGAAACATATAGAAGAGAAGGAAGTTTTCCTTCCTTTTATTCTTATTCTAGTCTGTGAAAACAGTAATTCAGTTCATTAGGTTTTATGTTCTCATTGTTGAAACGAGGAAAAAATGATGAATTTGTTGGTTCACTCATAATTTTTACCAAGTTTTCATAATGAAATAAATGGATTAATGTTACAGAGAACAAAATTTTAGATTTTTTATTTATAATTAATAAAAAAATATTAGGCTAATTTGTCACTAGCAAAAAATTCAAGTTTTTGCTATTAAAAACAAATGAATGTGCTGTTTCTAGTGTTATACGATGGAATATTTATTTATGATTAAGATTTTTGATGCAGGCATCCTTAAGGTGTTCGTATTATAATGGCAAGATGATGCAAGGAAGCAGAGTTTTTATACATCTGCAAACAAGGAAAGGGGGCTGGAATTGTGTCATTCGTACCCTTCTTCATTACCAAAATGTGGTTATCCATTTCCAAACTCTCCATCTCTACCACTGTGGCAGACAGTTCATTCCATTGATCTACAACACACTTCCCTAAAGTAAACTTTGTGAAATCTAGCCTTCTGTTACTCTCCAAAATTTTATATTTGTGACCCCTGGTTCTTATCTCTTATATCATTTAAAATATAACCTTGTTCATTGGCATACTTTTTCTCTACTTTTCAAGTCCCAGCACGCACAAGTGAGATACGGAGTAACAAGGGAAAAAAATAGGAAAGAAGAGAAGATTCTTAAAATTTATAAATTTTTTTTGAATATTTCAGTGAAGGGGAACACATTTAAAATATAACCTTGTTCATTGGCATACTTTTTCTCTACTTTTCAAGTCCCAGTAATATCACAGACAGGGCACCTGACATTTTAATATGTGTGCAGTTTTTGTTCATAGGAATGTTTTTTGATAAGTTACTATATATAGCTGACCCACTATGTGACTGTTTGTGGTATCAGCCCATGGGTTGAGTAACAAAATGAAAAATATGCCAACTTAATGAGAGAAACACAAATAATAACTATACGACTAATTTTAAACCAGAAGTTACTAAAAAAAAATTTTATGCAATAAAGAAAGTTCCACTTAGCAGTTTCCAAAAAGCAAAGCTCATTGAAGTTGTCTTGACAGAGACTATTTCAATTTTTTTTATAAGGATTAACTAAATGCTGATAGTATCTTTACTTTTTCTCAGATGATGTGCAAAGGGAAAATGGATGATTGCAGAATAGATGTGTGGAAATTTGCATTCAGCCAAAGAGCAATTGATTGGCAGAATAAACTTCCACCTAGTATTGTGGAAGTGGGTAGTTTAAATAAATTTGGAACGAATAACAAATAGTTTTTTTGTTTGCTGCTGTTTAAGCTTTGCTTTCTTGCATCATGTTGACAGTGCCAATACTATATCTGTAAAATAAGGTTGATTAATTATGTGATCAAGAATGAATCCCAATGGGAAAATTATTTCATTTTGCATTACTTGATTTCCTGGAATTCATTAATATTTTAACTTAAGGATACCTATAAGAATTGAAGTATCACTATGGTATTAATTCTGAAGTGAATGTGCAAATATATACTTCCTTGAAATACAGAACCTATTATGATTTGTAACAGTTTTACTATTATAGGCATTGCTGCTTACATTAAAAGATTTTATTTTATTTTTTAGCTATTTTATTTCTTAAGTTATAACTTCACGTGACAGCGCACATTGAAACAGGGCCAAATTAAGGTCCTTGTTAGTTCCTGGGAACTTTGATGGATGCATTTTTATGAGTGTGTTGATTTCTATGAGTAAGTGGTTGATCAGAATTATCTTAATTTTTTTCTGGTAGCAAGTCAGTACAGACCGTAACATTTAACTTCATAACGCTTAATTGCATATAACTCTTATTTGCATAAAAAGTAAAAAAATTGCAAACTGTTTCTTATATTTCTAGTACAGATATATTTGATTAATTGCATAATGCTTATTTGCATATAACTCTTTTTTGCATACCCAAGCTGAGTTGAATTTCCCATTTTCTAATACATTTTTTAATGGTTAATTAGTTGTTGTTTTTTTCTAAATATATATTTTTATTTATTTTTTCACTCACACAGCAATTACATTTAATACATTTTTTTTTCATGCTACATTTTTCAGTTTGTGCACACGTTTACATTTTGCAAATGTACTGTTTAATTGTTTTGCTGCAGATTAATAATGTTTTTAATTCTTTTAATTTTAATTCTACATTTGCCAATAGTTCTTTTTGTTTTGCTGTTTCCCACACATAGACATAATTAATGTTTTTAATTCTTTTAATTTTAATTCCACATTAACCAATGGTTCTTTTTGTTTTGTTGTTTCCCACACATAGACATAATTACAAAGTAATACATACAATATATCTGTTCCCGTGTTAATTCCACATTAACCAATGGTTCTTTTTGTTTTGTTGTTTCCCACACATAGACATAATTACAAAGTAATACATACAATATATCTGTTCCCGTGTTATGTAAGTGCCTATTGTAACAAGTTCATTCTTGTGTTGCAAACCAGCTGCATGTAGCCTATGATCAATTGCACTTTCCTGAATCAAGAGCATTGAATTCATAAGTTAAAACATTTTAAATGTTTTATTTTTACCCAGTGATATCACAAAAATGGAAGGACTTAAATCTTAGAGAAAATGTTACTGTTATCAAGGACTTCACCAGTAAGCTGTCACAAAATGAAATAACAAAGAAATATAGAATATCACAGTTTCAAGTGTCTTGAATCAAAACAAATCAGGAGGTATTTGTGAATCAGTTTATAGGAAATGCTAATCTGGGTAAGAAACAACAAAGAGAATCAACCAGACAACATGTTGACAAAGTCCTGTTTGGTTGGTACACCCAAGTCCGTACTCATAGCACTCCATGCTTTGGAGCATTCCTCCTGGAAAAGCAGAAGCTTTAGCTAAGCAACTGGATGTTCAAGGAATGTTTAATTGATCTAATTGCAGTGCCTGGATGACCTCTTCTGTATTTAAAGAGTGATTCATATAATTTGACAAAGACATGGCTAGGCAAAAAGTATAGGGTATGTCTCTTGCTGGATAATTGCTCATCCCACAAAACTACTGTTAAGACCCTAGCCATGGAAATAGTTTTTCTTACCCCAAACACGATAGGCTCCATATTAGATCAAGGAATTGTTAAAAATTTAAAACACTTACCATATGATGAGAAAGATTATTTGTCCCATTGAAGTGGAAGATTTGATAATGCACCAAATCTTGCAAGGTCCATTACACTGCTTCATGCAGTTCACCTCCTATCAAATTCATGATCAGTTGCACTTTCCTGAATTAAGAACATCTAGTTAAATCCAAAGCAATCCAGAATTGTTTTTGTGTCCAGCCCCACTGCTGATGTTTCTGAGGGATTTTCAAAGGAGGATATGCCCAAAAATGTGAATGAAGAAGTGTACAGAAGATATGTGGAGGTAGACCGTAATGCACCAACAGAAGGGAACTCACAGATAAGGAGTTATGTGCTGGTCTTGGAAACAGAGAAAATGAAGCAAAAGAGCAAGAAGCTGTTGCTGATCCATCAAATACAGTTGTGATGAAAGCACTAGACACCCTTAGGAATTGCACCTAGAGAACTGCTGCAACTGAGAGATTCTTCAGCTGCGTAAAAGCAGAAGTGTGCAAAACAATAAAGCAAGCAAAAAACTTTTTTGATTTTTTTCAAAAAATACATAAAAGAATACAATAGAATAAGAGAATACGTAAATGAAATACATTTTTTTAAAAATAACTAAGAGACCAGCTATTTTCATACTGAGAACATTTTGATTTCAATATTGTACAAGTTTCGTATGATGAAATTGGATGTTAATTTAAGAACTTATTGCATATCATAAGACCATGCATAATCATTCACATTAAAAATAAACCCATCAAAACAGCTGTTTAGCATTAGTAGAGGCATATGATGCAAGAAAGCAAGCTTATTCAGCATCAGCCAAAAAAAAAAAAAAAAAAAACACACACCACTCCCATTTCACCCCTCCGTTCGTTCGAAATACCTGTCCAGTTGAGCTTTAAATTTGTTTAGGCTATCAACTTCAACAACAAGTGATGGAAGTCGGTTCCACCAACCAACCACCCGCTGGCCAAAGGCAAATTTCCGCACATCTATCCGACATCCGTCCTTCCTCAATTTGAATTTATGCCCTCTGAGGTGATTATTCTGAGCAAGATGAAGAATCCCATTGGCATTGAGCATGCTCAAACCATTCAAAGCCTTATACACCTCTATCAGATCACCTCGCCTGTGCCTAGTCTCCAGACTCTGTAATTTGCAAAACTTAAGCCTTTCTTCGTAAGAGCAACCCTTTGTTCCATTCACTAATCTTGTTGCCCTTCTCTGTACCCGTTCCAGCAGCTCTACATCCTTCTTGAAATGAGGCCTCCAGACCTGTATACAGTACTCAAGATGTGGCCTAACCATTGCCTTATACAAGGGAATAATCACCTCCTTATCCCTGCTAGAAAAATTCCTGTATATCATTGACAAGACACCATGAGCTATTCCTGTATATCATTGACAAGACACCATGAGCTATTAAACAAAAAAAAAAAAAAAAAGTGCGGATTTGCAATTTATACAGAGTGAGCAGCTGTTTGGAAGAAAAGTAACGCCGAGAGTGAAAAAGAAAACCAAGTTTTTTAGATGCAGAGGAAGTAATATTTGTAATGTGCTTGTGCCAAGAGAGATTAGAAGTCAGGGTAATCCCCAAAAGAGATATATCATTTTGCCTAGAAATTGGAGTGTTACTAAAGATAAGCATAGGAGCAGAAGAATCCTTTTTGCGAGATATAAGACAAGACTGCTACTCTTGCAGCTCGTCTGCACTGCTCAGAGAACTTCATATCTGCCTGCACAATTACCCCCAGGTCCTTTTCATTCTCCACCACTGTCAGTGTAGTACCGCAGAGTTGATACGTTGCTCTGCGGTTACTGTTTCCCATATGTAGTACTTTACATTTGTCAATGTTAAACTTCATTTGCCACCTCTCAGCCCATCTGTTCAACCTTTCCAGATCCTGTTGCAGCAGCATAGCGTCAGTAGTGTCCTTAACAACCCTGCCAACCTTTGTATCATCTGCAAACTTGGACATTAAACTTGATATCCCATCATCAATATCATTCATAAACACCGAAAACAACAACGGACCCAACACTGAACCCTGAGGAACTCCACTAATAACATTAGTCCACGTTGAGCAGTGTCCATTGATTACCACTCTCTGTCTTCTGCCACTCAACCATCCCCTTATCCATAGCAGCAATTTGCCTCCAATGCCACACTGCTCCAATTTGTGCAGCAGTCTTCCATGTGCAACAGTATCAAAAGCCTTTCTAAGATCCAAATATATAATATCAAAGTTATTCCCTGCATCCAGTTCTTTTGTGACTACATAGTATCCAATCAAATTGGTCAGGCAAGACCTGCCCTTAACAAAACCATGCTGCGTCTGAGCTATAACTGAATTCTTGTCTAGATGATCCTGCAGTGCTTCTTTAACCAGTGCCTCCATTAATTTACCTGGAACAGAAGTTAAACTAACAGGTCTATAATTACTTGTGTCAGCCATTGTCCCCCGAGTCCAAAGAAGCTTTCATAATTATGGCTAGGGGTTTGCTTACTTCCTTTGCTGCCTCCTTTAATATAACTGGATAGATCCCATCCACCCCAGGTGCCTTTTTTATGTTTATCCTCAACAATCTCTCCTCCACTTTCCTCTCAGTTATTACAAAATCATCCAGCTCACTGCCAATGTTTACTCTACCTACATCATTCTCCTTCCTGAATAACTCCTCATGCGTGAATGTAGATGCAAAATACTCGTTTAGATTGTTAGCCACCTGAGCAGGATCCTCAACTGTTGAACCATCAATATCCAGTGGACCAATCTGATTCATCCCTTTCCTTCTTGAGTTTAAATATGTAAAGAACTCTTTTCTGTTTTTCTTTGCATCCTTTGCCAAGGATTTTTCGTAGTCTGCCTTTGCCTGCCTAATCTCCTTTGTGACTTGGTTACAGACCAACTTATATCTATCATAGGCTTCCATGTCACCCATTAATTTGTATGTATCCCATGCATTTTTCTTCTCTGCCACATGTCTCATTAGTTCATCTGACAACCATTTAGGCCTAAACCTTGAACAATATTTCTTAGTTGGTATGTAAAGCCTGGTAGCCTCCAAGATTAGTTCCTTGAATGCTTCCCATTTTGAGTTTGCTGTTGGTAACATCATCAGTTGGTCCCACTGTATAGAATTTAAATACTGTCTCAGACCATCATAGTCTGCTTTACAGGCGCCTCCGTAGCCAGGTGGGAAGGAGCAGCAGTGCGTAGCACACGCTTCTTGATTAGACCGGGGTTCGAGCCCGTCACCACCAAATACGGAGGATGCGGAAAGGTCAGGGAATGACCACCGCATATCCCGGGGCAATATGGCCTTAGTTGCTACTGCTCCTAAAAACCAAATAACAAAGTCTGCTTTACAAAAACAAAAACACTTCCCTTTACCTCTGATGGTAGTTACCTCCTTGAGTAAATCCCACTTCAACACACTGTGATCACTGCCACCTAGTGGTTCATTTATCTGCAGATTCTTAATGCATGAAGAATCACTACTGATAATCAGATCAAGAGTATTGCTCCCTCTTGTTGCCTCACGAACATGCTGATGTAGAAAACAATCATCCAATAAATCCACAAAAGCCTTGCTAGTGTGCGAGTGACCAACCCACAAATTCTAGTCAATATCTGGGAAATTAAAATCCCCCATTATAAGACTCTGATTTACTGGCCCACTCTATTTCCCTGTACAATATCTTATTATACTCATCAGAGTCATTAGGCCTATAGCAAATTAATGGGTTTTAATGGGTTTATGTTATAAATTTATTAATATATATTATTACACAACCAGATCACTATGTACACATATATGGAAGATATTCATACTGCCAACATGTGCATCTTTGGTACCATGGCAACTCTCAACCCCTGATTCTGTAAAGCTTGTCTCGATAATCACATACACTGGTGAGCCAAAACATTATGACCACCTACCTAATATGATTTTGGTCCTCCCTGTGCAGCCAAAACAGCTCATACCCGATGAGGCATTGATGGCACAAGATTTCTAAATGTGTCTTGTGGTATCTGGTACCAACTTGTAACCAGCAGATCCTTTAACTCCTGTAAGGTTGAGACGCTGCAGATCAGAGTTGCTGGGGCGATAACTGGAAGTCTTCCTCATGTTCCACGAACTAGTCTTGAACAATCCGGGCGGTGTGGCATGGTGCATTATTCTGCTGAAAGACAGAACCTCTGGAGGGGAAGACCATTGCAATGAAAGGCTGTATCTGGTTAGCAATGATGTTTAGGCAGGTGGTAGACGTCAGAGTGCCTGGCACACGGATGACCTGGACTCAGGGTATCCCAGCAGAACATCGCCCAAAGCATGACACCGCCAACACCCGCTTGTTTTTGTCCCGTGGTACATCCAAGAGCCATCACTTCCCCAGGTAAATGATGCACACATACATGATTCATTGGACCAGATGACCTTCTTCCAAAGACTCAAGGTCTAGTTTCAATGCTCGCGTTCCCATTGTAGGTGCTGTTGCTGGTGAACCATGGTTAGCATGGGCACTCGGAGCAGCCTGCGGCTACGCAGTCCCATTTTCAGCAGGGTTCGATGTAGTGTGTGTTGTGACACATTACTCTCGTCACCAGCATTCCAATTACCGGCAAGTTGCGGCATAGTCGCTCTTCTCTTGCCATGTACCATCCAGGAGAGCCTTCACTCACCTCGCGCATCGATGAGCCGTGGTCATCCAACACCTCGCTGGCAGTTTGTGGGTTCCCCCTCCTCGGACCACTTTTGGTAGGTACTAACCATGGCTGACCATGAGCATCCCACCAGCCGTGCCGTTTCGGATATGCTCTGACCCAGTCGTCTGCCATTACAATTTGGTCTTTGTCAAACTCACTTAAGTCCGCTGCCTTTCCCAATTTGAAGAACAAGAGTAACACTGATTAACAGAGCTCAGTATGAGGTGTTTTTTTATACTGTGTCCTGACCTGCGTACACGCTGTAGTTCACCCAAAGTTGTTTCTATTTGCATAATGACTCGCTGGTCATAATGTTTTGGCTCATCAGTGTATTTTACTTTAAAAAAATCGACATGCAATTAAGTGTTATTGCCTGTATTTAGTAGACCTTAACAGTTGATCATGTTGATTGTAATGTTCATACTAATTAAAAATGTTTAGTGGTGGAATTAGTTTATTACCATTAAATGTGCATGCTAATCATCACTTACATTTCTCTAATAATATATTTTGCCATGTTGAGATAGAATTGTGAGGTAGCATTCTTTTTTGATACTAAACTTTTAAAAAATTGTGTCCAATCAATCATAGGACAACAACACTTGTCTTCTTTTTCACTACTCTCTATTGAGAATGAGATTGTGCAGAAAACATCATTTGAAATTGTTATTGCTAATTTTGCAACAAAAAAAGGCTCATATTTCACCTGTGTTAATTTCTTTCACTTTATGAAAAAAATAATTATTGGCTGACATGCCTCTGCTTCTTTATGTGTACACTGTACCTATCCTTGTTATGTTATGGCCTAACGTAGTTGAATGGTCAGGACTGCGAGTGCAGTAGCACATGCTCTTTCAGTGAACCGGGGTTCAAGCCTGTGAATGCTAAATTCAATTAACATTTTATTTATTGATTTATTGTAAATTCCACTGACCTGGTGGTCATGCCAGAGCATAAACATGAACTGAACTTGAATTAATTCAAGAGATCCTTGTTACAGTTTTTATTATACAAAGAACAAAACACATGTTTGCAATTTTTTTGTAGGTTCCCTAGAACACAGTGCTTACTGTGCCATATTGGATAAAATGGCTCTGCATTTGAACAACTTCATCTCAGTTTGTGTAGAAATTACTGTTAGAAACCATGTCCCATCTGATGGGCCTGGAACTGCTTGTCATAAGTGTCTCATGTTTTAAATGAATGGCAGGTTAAACTTTTTCTGCTTAGCATAGAAAGAAGTTTTTTGGAATCATACAGAAGTACACATAGCTTACTGAGACGACTTTGCCTCCCTGTTCATATTCACTTCAAGTTTTTTGGACTTAAAGTGAATATGCACTTTTCAAGTTCAAAATTATGGCTCTGCAAGGGTTGCTCTTAAGAAAGGCTTAAGTTTTTTTTAAAATTACAGTGTCTGGAGGCTAGGCACCTGCAGTGTGATCTGATTGAGGTGTATAAGGCCTTGAATGGTTTGAGCAAGCTCAATGCTGATGGGATTCGTCCTCTTGCCCAGATTAATCACCTGAGGGGACATAAAATTCAAATTGAGGAAAGACAGTTGTAGAATAGATGTGCAAAAATTTGTCTTTAGCCAGCAGGTGGTTGATTGCTAAACAACCTTCCATCTGTCGTTGTAAAAGTTGACAGTTTAAATAAATTCAAGGCAGAACTAGACAGACATTTAGAGCAAATGGATGAGTGAAATGGGAATTTTTTTTTTTTTTTTTTTTTTTGGCTGATGCTGTATAAGCTTGCTTTCTTGCATCATATGCATCTACTAATGCTAATAGCACACCACATACAAAAGCCACCAAAAAGTAATTGGTGCCTTGGTTTTCAAGGTACCCATTGCCTAAAGTATTGGCAGAAGAAACAGTTGCTCCAACAGATTCACGGCTGATGCATGTTTAAAGTTTTTCTGTGAACTTCCTTAAAAAAAAAAAGTTTTTTATTTTTATTTTGAATTGAATCTTTCAGTGGGATTGAGGCCTTAAACCTGCTGGTACTAGCACTAGGTTTGGTTTAAGGCCAGCACCAGTTATTTTTGTTTTGCATATCTTTTTTTTAACCACAGGAAAATAATCTTTATTCTTCTACAGGAAATTTGTTATTCAGTGGTATCTTCCCTGCATTTTGTTATTTTAAAATATCCAGGTCAATTCCAATACTAATTTTTGACTTTTTTTTGTTTATTTTAATTTAAGTTAATGATATATTTTTCCATAAATTTCCCATCCTGCCTGTCCCATGTTAGATTAATTTTTCATTAGAGGGTGCTATGGAGGGATGAGGTTTGGAAATTTTCTTCTAAACTTTTTTGTTTTCTGGCTTCAGGGTAAGTAAGTGCTTTGTTTGTTTGTGGTTTGCATGGCATGGGACTACTGCATTTGAACTCATCCCTTTGCCAGGTTTGCAGGTTATTGAAATACTATATATTTTGGTTGTTTCTGATGGTGGTTGGTACCTTGTGGTTCATGACAGGTGAAATCCCTTTTTGACCTAACCTGCTATACTGCTAGCTAAGATTTAAAATATAGCTTTGTGATGATTTAATATGGTAATAAATGTTTTTTTGACAAGTTAACTGTATTCAAAGATATTTGAGATTGCATATTATAAATGTTATGGGTTAGTACTATGATTACACATTTAATATACATTCTATTAAATGTGTAAAGTAGTAATTTTACTTTACCCGCAAGTATGGCGGATTCTGTGATTGACTTGTTCATGTTATTTATAGACCATGTGGATTGGAGAATGTCACAGTGGTTGGTTGAAATGGTCGAAAAATAGGTTCCAGTTTAATGTTCAGTGGTTAATTTATTTAATCACTAAACTCCCTTCCCAGTGATGTGCTTTCTTATTTACAGTAAACACCTGTTATAATGCTTCTAATGGTGTTCTACTTTTAATGCTTTTTTTTTTTTTTTTTTTTTTTTTAACATTTGTAGAACTCCTGTTTAAAATTCTTTCCTGCTTATATTGCTTCCCAAAGATTCCAAGAAGAAATAAATTTTGATATAACTCTCCTTCCTCTTTATGTTCGATTTTAGGGAAGGGACGATAAAAGAGACTTAAATTCCAGAAATTGTTTGTGGTGCAGTTTGCTTATCTCATAGAAATGACTTCCAGTGTGGGTAACATTTGTATATTTTATATTTAACTTGATGCATACTTCATCACTGAATTTACATGCTCTCTTCATTTATTTTTTTTAATTCAACTTTCTTTGTCTGCTTTCCTCTTATGTACGGTAATTGGTGTTGTGTGTGTGGCAACAATAAATTTCATTAATGACAGTATTGTTATCAAAAAAAAACAGTCTGCTAAGTGTGTATGCTTAGTTTATTAAGTGTGCAGTTTTTCACCTTGCTTATAAACTGTTGCTTCATAGAAACTGTTAAAAAAAAAAAAAAAATCTACCAAATACTGAAAAAATTTAAAAATAGTATCCCCAAAAAAGTTTGCACTTTTAATAATTTACTCCTTAATAGTGCTGTTTAGGACTAGCTCCTTTAAAAGCACTATAATGGAAGTTTACTGTTTATCTCTCATTTGTACCACTTAGTTAATTTTTTTTTTTTTTTTTTTTTTTTTAAGAATCAAGGAATACCCAGGGCAAAAAGTAATACTTTAAGTAATACATAAAGTAATACTTTAAACCTGAAGTAATAAAAGCACACATGAAATAAATACTTTCTGATTATTTTCTAGACAACAGAGTCCAGAAGATTTACGAATTCATTGTGGTTACATACATATTGAGTTATTAAGAGCAGCTGTATTTTCATTGCCTCAGTTCACCAGCTGGGCATTTTTTGTGGTTGTGCATGATAGCCAACTGGCCAAAACTCTTTTATCCCTTACTCCCTTACACTATGGTTCAGCTGTTATCATTGTCCTTATAATATTCTGATTTATGCAGATCAGGATTAGTATAATCACAAATTCATCAGTCAAAAATGTATCAGTCACTTCATTTCATTTCAGTTCAAAGTTAACTCATTAAATTCTGACTAACATTATAAACTTGATTCTTGGTTGAGTATTTTCAGTTAATATGTGATTTGCCTTTGTAGATATAAAAATTGAGCTGTTATTGTGAACAATGATATATTCCAGAACAGTCTTGAAAATCTATAATAGATTGTATGCATTCATTTATCTTTTGGCATATTAGTTCACAAATTATAAAAAAAAAAAAAAAAAAAAAAAAAATGCAATTAGCTGCAAAGAAGACAATGTTGTCTCAGCAAGCTATATATACTTTAACACCAGGCCAAATATCATTTCTTTATATTTCACAGAGAGAAGTGTTATGTGAGTAGCTTGTAATTCCTGCCTATTTATTTGATTCACTTGCATGTGTGTAACCTTTCTTCGTTATAATTTTATTTAATTTATTTAAAATCAATGTAAACAGTAGAACAAATTGTGCTATTTCAAGTTTATTTTGCTGTGAGCATTAAGGTAGTTGCATTTACTAAATCTAAACCATGGTAGCCACAGAAACACAAGTGAGAATGAGAAATTTCTTTTATTCATTTATTTTTTTTGTACTTCAGTATTTTAGATTGGAGGAATTTTATAGTATAGTATGATTTTGTTCTAATAAAACAAAAAAAGAGGTGGTGATATGATCTAGTAAATTATAAAATCACTGAAAACAAAAAAGTGTTTCGCATATTGTTCTTTGATAAACTGCTTTTCTCTGTAATTTAGTTATTTAATAACTATTTATAGAATTTATAAGTTTTTATGTCCTGACTTTGTACAAAGTGAAGAGATTCAAGCAGTGATGGCTGACTGGTATGTTATAGCACATTTTTGCTGTTTTGGACTTTCAAGTGTGACATATGACAACTTGGATGTCTGAGTAGGGTTGCCATATTTATAATTTAATTCTAATATCAGTAAACTCAATTTGGACAAACTTTGTTTTGCATACACTAAGTACCCCTTCTCTCCAGACAATATACACTGCACAGTGAAACTCCCTATATGATATACAGATATATTTGCACTATTAATGAATTCCCGGAAATTGTTGCTTAAGATAAAAATGCATGTAGTAAGTTATTTTCCCATAGAAAATAATGTAACAAAGCTGGGCATTCTGGATCAGACTTTTATAAGTATTTTAAATTAAATATGCGGTCGAACAAGTTGGTGCTTAGCATCATTTTAGTTTTTAGTAAATCATAGAAGTAGGTGAAATGACATCGTTTTTATTATATCTCATATTGTAAATGCCTTCAAAATGAGTTGCCCTGTTGTTGCACTAACTCGAATAAGCAACGCTTTGCCAGTGGAGAAGACTAATGTTACTTATTCTTGGCAGAGAATACCCAAATGGCCTCTCATTGATGGGCGGGTAGGTACCCCTGGTGATTTACTACGAACTAAAATGATGCTATGAACTAACTTGTTTGATTAGTGAATTATACGTAGTCTGAGGCTTTCAGGCTAAAACCTTATTAGAATGATTAAATTACATAAATCATTTATTGCGTGTTTGTTGCTTGCTGCTTGATTTTGTTTAAAGGCTATGAGGTGTAAGTGTGTTGTTCCTGTAAATTGTGTATATTCCTGTTTGGTTGACTTAAAACAAAACAAAAAAAAAAAAAAATGTTACCAGGAGGGTGTTCATGCAAAATTAATAGTTGCACTTACAGTGCCAATGGTTACATTTAGAACTGTTATCAATATTCAAAATGCCATTGCAGTGTGTTTTATTGATGGTGAAGCTAAATAGATTCCTGGATATGGTCTGATTTGGGTTACCTTGTGGATCTGTAGTTGAGTATGTGCTAATCACATGAAACTGCTCTGCAGCGATTTCTTTAAGCATCAATACAGGTGTATATTCCAAAAAATATTTGTGAAGTTCCAGAGGTTTTCATTTGAATGCATAGAATGTGGTTTGCACAGTTACTGTACCAGACACATTCTATTTAGTGCTTCTGACAGAAAAACATTAAAAGGATCTTAAACAGTCTTAATGTCAACTAGGGTGCTTCGCCCCTGCCTGCTTTGCTTGCCAACCCCCATGCATGCTTTTCTACGAGAAATATAGACGTATGATGGAGTTAGTCAAATCTTTTCTATGTAAAAGGCACCTGTCAAAACTCACTGATCGATATCTAATCAGAAAATGACTTATGTAATTATTTATCTGTGCATTTGCAGTGACATAATTGCTCCTCCAACTTGTACTATGTGACTCGAATCCCTCTTCTCCCATTGGCTGTCCTACCCCCACCACGTGGCATTCTCAAGGTCGAATAAATATCACTATGTAATTATTTACTTGTGTTTACGTAGTTCATTTGGAAAAGGCCTTTTTATTTGGGTTCCATAATGCATGAAGAATATTGTTGCATCCAAAAGAGCAGGACTAAAATATTTATGAAATACTAAACTATTTACAAATATACAAACTATATTGGGATGATGGGTCCCTTCATCAGCTGACATTAATAACAGCTGACATTGAAGGCCACCGTAGCCTAGTGGTCAGGCGTGCGGATGCATAAGTACACGTGCCTTGAGTGACCGGGGTTCAAGCCCATGACTGCTGAATACGGTGCTGTTTCTTGTATTCTGTCTATCTTGTGAACTCCTCTGACCATTTGGTCGTCCCGGAGTTATAAACAGAAAATTTATTTATTTATTTTATTTATTTAATATACAAAAAATGTTACAATGGAACATCAAATGATGCTGGGCATGGTCATGTATTAGACAGTGAAGCACGTGCACAAGGTTGGTTAACGTTATGGAGACAGTTGTCTTGCAATGCACCAATGTTAGCATGCCTCCCACGTATGTGCTCTACATTGTGAATAGCAAGTGTCTGATTCTGCTCAGTAACCCATTTGTGTTCCTTACATTTAACGTTCACCAACCTCGTGCACATGCTTCAATGTCTAATACCTGACCATGCCGGCTTTCCATTGTAACATTATTTGTATATTAATGACAGCTAATTAAGGCACCCTTCATCCCGATCTAGCAGAGGTATGATTGTAAATAGTTGTTTTTTTTAAATATTTGCATAGTTTGTTATTATTTGTATAATAATAACATTATGACACATTGATCAAAATGTAATCAGGAAATGACTTATGTAATTATTTACCTGTGTAGACAGTGAAATTACAGGCAAATATAATTTATTATAAATACATAGTTATCAAGATTCCAGTTTTCATTTTCATTGTGTTTCTACATAAGGTTGGTGAAAAACATTTAAAACTACAATATTTACCTGTGTATTTGTCCCTGCCCTCCTCTCCTATTGGCTCGAATAAGTGACGTAATTGCCCCGCCCTCTTCTCCAATTGGCTTGAATAAATATCACTAGGAGGAAAACTTTTTTAATGTATAGATAGATAAGTAATAATGGCAGAAAGTTTCCAGGTCATGATGGGCACCTGTACTTCAGAGCTTACTCCTGTTTTGTATCAACCTTTTATACTCTTATTCTGCTGGTATTTTTCTGTCTTCATGGAAATTTGCTCGTATTCAGCCAATTCCTTTAAAAGAGTGACAGATCCTGTCCTTTCAGGTATCATTGCATTATGCTTGCTAGTAGTGGGCAAAGTGATGCATGGAAGCAAGAATATACAGTATTTAGCCACAAAATAAAAAAAGAAAAAGAAAAAATAGAAAGAGAGAGACTTGGATGCAGAGGAATTTGTTGTTCTGATTGGATTCAAACCCATACCTCCTCTCCAAACAAATGACAAGGGAGTGAAATTACTTGTCACTTGTTTGGAGAGGCCTGAGTTTGAATACTGTGATGGAGGATGCAGAAGAAGCAGTATTTGTTAGGAGCAGTATTTCTTTCAGATTGAGGTTAGGAGTTTTTGAACCTTAGGAGATTGAAAAGAGGAGATTCTAGATTAGCATTAATTGAGGCATATGATGCAAGAAAGCAAGCTTATAGAGCATCAGCCAAAAAAAAAAAAAAAACCTTCCCATTTCTCCCATCCAGTCACTCCAAATGTTTGTCTAGTTTAGCCTTAAATTTATTTAAACTGTCAACTTCCACAACAACAACAGATGGAAGTCTGTTCCAGCAATCAACTACCTGCTGGCTAAAGGCAAACTTCCACACATCTATTCTACAACTGTCTTTCCTTAATTTGAATTTATGCCCCCTCAGGTTCTTAATCTCAGCAAGTGGAAGTATCCCATCAGCATTGAGCCTGCTCAAACCAATCAAGGCCTTGTACACCTCAATCAGATCACCTTGCAGATGCCTAGTCTCTGGATGCTGCAACTGACAGAATTTAAGCCTCTCCTGGTAAGAGAATCCCTTTATTCTCTCACCAATCTTGTTCCCTTTCCTCTGTACTCATTCTAGCAACTCTACATCCTTCCTAAAATGAGGCCTCCAGACTTCTACGCAGTACTCAAAGTCTGGCCCGACCATTGCCTGCCTTATACAAAGGTATAATCACCTCATTCTCTCTGCTAGCAAAATTCCTATATATCATCGACAAAACTCCATGAGCTGCTCTGGCAACCCATCTGCACTGCTCAGAGAATTTCATATCCGACTGTACAATTACACCCAGGTCTTTTTTATTCTCCACCTCCCTGAATGTAGTACCACAGAGTTGGTACGTTTCTCTTGGGTTACTGCTACCCATATGCAGTACTTTGCATCTGTCAATATTAAACTTCAGTTGCCACTTCTCAGCCCATCTACCTAACTTTTCTAGATCCTGTTGCAGTAGCATACTGTCTTTACTATTATTAACAACCCTGCCAACCTTTGCATCATCTGCAATCTTGGAAAGAGAAAATTAGAAAGTCTTGTAAGGAATACTAAGCAAATGTATGCAACGGTGCCACCTTTTACAGCAGGAGGAATCAGAGTGAATAATTAATGCAAATAAGATGAGTAGCAGTCCTGAAACTGATAATTCTGATTTGTAAAAAAAAAAGTAAGTGTAGCTTAGTAAATTGTAGATTGAAATGGAAGCCAATGAAATCAGAGCTGAAGAACATAATTTGTGAAATAAATTTGATTGGTTTAACCGGGACAAAAAAAAAAAAAAAAAAAAAAAATCAACAAGAAATCATAAAATTCAAGTAATAACTAGAATAGGTATAAACAAATGTTTTGCAAGTCATCAATTTTTTTTTTTTTTTTTAGGAGCATTAGCAACTAAGGCCATATTGCTCCGGGAATATGCGGTGGTCATTCCCTGACCTTTCTGCATCCTTCGTATTTGGTGGTGACGGGCTCGAACCCCGGTCTAATCAAGAAAGCGTGTGCTACGCACTGCTGCTCTTCATACCTGGCTACAGAGGCACCAAGTCATAAATAAGCGACAAGAAGCAGTGTTATAAGTCATTGGAGGATTAGTGTACTTAACTTGCAACCTCTGCTGTCTTCATGCCTGCCACTCAAAAAAAAAAAAAAAAAAAAGAGGAGAAACGTTTAGTTTGTTTTAGTGTGTAGCATCGATTGTTGTGTTTCGTTGCACCGCAAAAAGAAAAGTTGATTATTTATGTCAGGGATGTCGGAATTTTTTTTATAGTAAATATATATTTTTTTTGTTTAGAAATCGCGAAAATGATGGGTAAATGCAAAAGAGTTGTAATTTTAGTTAAACAAAAACTTGAAATTATTCAAAAGTTTGAAAACGGTTCATCTGTTAAATCTTTAAAGAAACATAATGTTGGTGACCAAACAACATTGTAAAAAAATAAAGGGAAGCTATTAGATTTAAAATGGACATCGTAAAAAATAAAGGGAAGCATCGTATTGGACACGTGAGTAGAGCGTGGTAGTTTCCCCATTTTTTTTTTATCTATCGTCATATTTTTTATGTAGGTTTCTGAACAGTTTTCGATACAGTAAGTCCCCGACTTTAGCAAATTCGGACTTAAGTAAATTTTTTTTCATTAAAATATTTTTTTTTTTTTTTTAGGATTGTAAAATTTAAAACAAACAAAAAAAAAAATTAATAAGCAATCAATAATGACGATCACAGCACGCACAAGTGAGATACTGACTAATGAGGAAAAAAATAGGAAAGAAGAGAAGATTCTTAAAATTTATTTATTTTTTTGAAGATTTCAATGAAGGGGAACACATTTCACCATAATAACTTAAAAATCCACAGAATTCTAGTTATTGGTATTAATGCAATAAGATTGAATTTACTATCAGTTTATAATTGCTTGCACTAACAGAAAAGCCCAATAAACCGGAAAGTGCAAATTGTTTTTATGGTAGTGACCTCCAGAAATGTGCTTTAGTAAAATGTGAGCTTGCATGGGGTGGTAATAGTGAGTTTTTGCTTTAACCGTGTGAAGTTCTTTTCAGAAAATTTCATTTTGACAGTTATAATGGTGCCGACTAAGAGAATAAGTGACAGCGGTACTAGTAAAAGGAAAGCGATCAATTTGGATAAGAAAATTAAAATAATAAGGATATATAAAAATGGTCAAAGATTAACCAGTATCACGCTGAATTCAGATTTGTCAATAATAATATAGTAGTAATATGTTATTAGTCATTCCCGAGTTACGTAAAACTCGACTTACATAAGAAGTCCTGGAACATATGTCGGGGACTTCTGTATTTTTGGATTAACCGGGAAGTCGATTATCCGGGATTTTTTTTTTTTTTTTTTTTACCATCTATCCCGGAAAATCGAGAGTCTACTGTATTTTTATAAGGTGTACTTCTTTAATGCAAAGAAGCTTGTTCCATTAATTCAGCTATTCTTGATGGATTTATATAAATGAGGTAAATATTTTTTTTGGGGAGTGTTAGATAATGTGTATGATGTGATGAAAATTTTTTGATATGCCATGTCATACATATAGCAATTTGGGCCAGCCAGTATTTGGCAGTACCCTCCATATGCACACTACTAGGCATATATGTATTTAAATTAAAAATTGTGTTGTACACTAGTAACCACTGACTCGTGCATATTTAGAATTTTAGAGAACTTAGAATAAAATTTTAGAATGGGATTCTTCCTCTTGCTCAGATTATGAACCTGAGGGGGCATAAACTCAAATTGAGGAAAGATAGTCGTAGAATAAATGTGCTGAAATTTGCCTTTAGCCAGCAGGTGGTTGATTGCTGGAACAAACTTCCATCTGTTGTGGAAGTTGATGGTTTCCAAACTTTCTCGGTTCACTTCACCTTTAGTGTCCCAGTAATTTTTTCACGGCACCCCCTGGGCCAAAAGAAATACCTAATACAGTGGTTTTCGACCTTTTAATAATCTGATTCTTTCTGTGTGTGTGTGTGTGTATATATATATATATATATATATATATTTTTTTTTTTTTTAAATTATGTGTTATATGATAGTTGCTATAATAATATAATCAGAAACAAAATTACAATTAACTACAAATTATATATACTTATAATAATTTTATTTTTTATATAGAGTTACTAAATAAACATCAATTATAGATCACTACAAAATTAAAACAATATGGTACAATGGATAACATACGCCTTTTTATAATGAAATAAATTTAAAAAAAAAAAGAAAAAAGTTTTTAGTAACTTAAACCCAAAAGACATGGCACCCTGGTTGAAAACCACTGGCTTAAATAAATTCAAGGAAGAACTGGACAAACTTTTGGAGAAAATGGATGGGTGAAATGGGAAGAATTTTTTTGCTGATACTGTATAAACTTGCTTTCTAGCATTATATTCTAATGCTATGCTAATGCTATATGTAGGTAATCTATGTTAGAGGCTAAACTTTATCTAGTATCATCATTTGAACTTGTAACGTTTGAGCTTTTTTTAAGAAGTTCTGGATGAACAAAGGAAGGCAGTTACTCTGCCTACAGCTTTGTCTCTGTGCTGCACCACAGGACTTTTCTCTATCAAAATTTACCATTTCCATCCCTTGATGTGGGCACCTGTATGTAGTGAGGGGGATCTCCCAGTGACACTGCTTATTGATTGACACTGATTAGTATCACTGTGATTAGATTCTTGGCTAACACCATAGGAATCTGGCATGTTTGCGATGCACAGCTACCCATGGGAACTCAAAGGGAGATCCTCGTGGTTGAGGGGCCCAGCTGCAACATGACAATTTGGCCTTTACTTTGACAAGACGTGTGGTCCTGGATGGCTTGGCCAAGATCAGTCGGTTAGTGGTTCACCTGCAAGGGTCTTCTGTGTCAATGCCATGCACTTACTCACGTCCTAGGGACAGGATTTAGGCTGGTAGCAGCACAGGTATGGCATCTAGGTAGCTCTGGTGTTTCACCCCCAAACATTTATTGCTTGCTGATTAGGGGGCATCCCATTTGGATTGCATGGTGGGTGGGGAGCCCAGGCACTGAACAAAAAAAAAAAAAAAACACTATGAATCCTGACAACGTTATTTCTTCAGGGGCCCCAACATAGTTCCTATCAGAAAATAAAAACCATGATACAGATAATAAGCAGAAAAGAGTCCCAGAACTGAAGTGCTGTTAGCTCCCGTTCCAAGATTCATAATCATGTACTCAAAAACAGAGAAACCTATTGAGAAAATGTTGCCCTTTTTCATACACAGGTTTAGAGGGGTTAGTAGGTTCACCGAAATCATTTAAAAGACTTCATTCTGGCGACTTCTTAATTGAAACCAAAAATTACAGGTACTCTGAACAACTATTCCGAGCAACATCAGTCAGAGGAATACTGGTTACTACAACACCACACAGAATGTTAAATTCATCGAGAGGTGTCATCTTGGAATGGGACCTCCTTGAGGTTACTGAGGAGGAAATCTGCTCTGAACTAAAGCCACTGGGAGTGCCAGCTGTTAAAAGAATTTCAATATGTAGGGATGAGAAGTTAGTACCAACCAGAAACATGATACTTACATTTAATACTCCAACATCGCCTAATTCGATAACAGCAGGGTACATAAATTGTAGTGTAAGCCATCTGTTTATTATAAAAACTTTCAATCATAAAGGCAAGTAAAGATCCTGGTATTGATGCCATATACCCAGTAATTTTTAGAGGGGCCCTGCCAGGGAGTGTATTGAACCATTGAAGTTAATTATGAGGGCATCTTTTGGACTCGGGAGAGATTCCTTTGGATTGTAGAAGTGCCAGTGTATCTCCAATACATACAGGCAGTTCTAAGAGTGAAATTGGTAACTATAGACTGGTTAGTCTGATTTCAGTGTAGGGAAAATCTTAAAAGGCAATGATTATGAGTGCAATCCAGGGACATTTAGATAGACATGGCATTCTGAATAACACATAACATTGTTTTGTTAAGGGAAAATCATGTTTAACTAACTAGTAGGCAATTTTGACACAGTGCATAGCAGGGGAAATTCCTCTTAAACTTAGTCTATTTAGATTTTAGCAAGACATTTGACTGAGTCCCTCATGATAGGTTACTGTATAAGCTGGAACGTGTTGGAATTATTGGAAAAATTCTAAGATGGAATGCTGGGTGGCTGCAGGGCAGAATGCAGAGGATTGTGATTAGTGGATATTCTTCAGATTGGTTTAAAGTCAGAAGTGGAGTTCCCCAAGGATCAGTTCTTGGACCACATTGTTTCTGATTTTCATAAACAACATTGACAAAAGGATAGAAGACATGATGTCAAAATTTGCAGATGACAAAGATTGGTAGAGTAGTTAATGGTCAGTACCAAGCAGTGCTCCTTCAGGATGATTTGAATAGGTTTCAAGAATGGTCAGAAAAGTGGCAGCTATGTTTTAATGCAGCAAGATATTACTGGGAGTTATAATATGGGTGGATATGAAGTTTTCTGAACAGTATAATTAGGCAGCCAGGAAAGCCTATGGTGTCCTATCAATGATTTGTCGAACATTATCCTGTAGTAATAGGGAGATCATATTCCCACTGTACAAAACAGTTGTAAGACCACATCCGGAATACTGTGTTCAAGTATGGAGACAAAATTTGAAAAAAGATTGAGCTTCTTGAAAGGGTCCAAAGATGGGCGACTTGCGTGGTGAGATCTGTAAAAGGGTGACTGTATGAGGAAACACTCTGGTTATGGAGGCTTGGCAACTAAGCACCTCAGAGGTGACCTGATTGAGGTTTATAAGGCTCTGAGAGGGGTTAGTAAAGTGAATAATGGAGGAATTTCCCTTGTTATAAAGAATTCCAGAACTAGGGGGGCATACATTCAAATTACAGGGGAAGAGTTTTAGACTAGATTGTAGATAGTTTTCTTTCAGCCAGCAAGTCGTTGATTGCTGGAACAGGTTGCCTTCGCAGGTAGTTGAGGCTGATGGTTTAAATAAATTCAAAGGTCAACTGGGTAGTTACCCATGTGAGGAGGGAAGCGAATAATTTGTATTTTTTTTATCTACTTGTTTTTTCCCACTAGCCAGTGCAGCAGAAGCCTGTGGCTTTCTTGCACTATATGGCTATTGTTATTACACCCAAACTCACTGTGATGTTTGAAATGCCAGAAATATGGGCATTTGCAGGTGGCCTGCCGTGGAACGTCTGCCTGTGCTCATTGCAGTGCAAAAGACCATGAACTCAATTCATGTACAACCATCTTCACAGTTGACACTCATGTGTGTCAACTGTGATGGTGAGCATCCTTCTTACTCAAGGGCATGCAAGCCATGGAAACAAGAAAAGCAAATATAGCGGCACGAGGCAGAGCTGAATATCCCATATCAGGAGATGAGAAAACTGGTAATTCCAATAAGTAGCAATAAGCTCGCATATGCTTGGTAGACTGTAGGAAGCAGATATGACAATCCCGCCAAAAGAATCATTTGCTTCATTGCATGCTACTTATTTGTGCATTCAAAACCCAGTACAAAATAATCAATCAGCTGCCACTCCCATATCAGTACCATTTACTGCTCCACCTCTAACTAAACCAAATAAAATGGAGAATAACAAAAAACTTGACTTGCTGCCTGCAACAAATGAAAAAATGGAGAGACAGGTGAAGGAAACAAATGAAGACAACCCTGGAACTTTTTTAGGATGAAGATATGGACACTGGACAACGTCCATACCTTCCCAAAAAGGATAAATCCAAGACTTAGAAAGCAAGAGTCCCCCGCCTCTTTGTAATTACTTATTTGATGCACCCATCAAATAAGTAATTACAAGTAAGTAATGTCCACAACAAAATTTCTGTAATCGAACTGCCATGGTTTCTGTTGAAATAGTGAAAAAACATCAAGCCCCTCCTGCTCAAGTACGTGCCAACACGTTTCTGCTTACAGGAAACATATTTAAAGGCAAATGAGGACCCTTAGATGTGTAGTTGCACTATCATTCAGAAGGACTGAACTGGTAATGGACCTGCCCATAGAGGAGTTGCCATCCTTGTGGGTAACCATTCTGATTTTCAACCTATGCTATTGACCATTACAGTAGAGGCCATAGTTATTCGCCTCACAGTAGAGTTCCATCTAACTATCTGCTCAATCGATTTGCTACCTGGGAATGACATCACCCAGACAGACCTTGATAATCTCATTAAGTAATTGCTGCTCCCCTTTTCTATTACTAGGGGATTTCAATGGACATAATACTCTGTGGGGTAGCGTTAACATCAGAACATATGCTGGAAAACAACGACCTTGCCCTTCTAAATTCAGACTCTAATACATTTTTCCACATGCCTACCCATATGTTTACTGCCATTGATCTTTCGATCTGCTTTGCTTCCTGCACATACATGGGAGGTTGAAGAAAATCTTTCTGGTAGTGATCACTTCCCTGTAATATCCTCTCTCTGCAAAGGGAGACCATGCCACCCAGCTAGGATACCACGATGGAAGATCGATCACTGACTGGAATGCCTTCAAACATTTGTCAGCATTTAATACACCAAGTCAGCGAGGAGCCAATTAATGACACAGTGAAGGGCATCGCAGAGTGTATTCTTCAAGCTGTGACAATTGCAATTCTGAAGACACTGACTTGGTTTCTACCATTTCCGAAACCATGGAAGAGAATGCACAGCATATGCATAGCAATAATGACAATCGGATGCAAAAAATAGTTTTAATGTCTTAGACCCAAGTAAAGCCTTTCACACTGTTCCACATGAAAGAATGCTGTACAGATTGGAGCAGTGTAGCATTGGGAGAAAGTTACAGCTATAGACAAAAGGGATGGTTGAGTGGCAGAAGACAAAGGGTAGTTATAAATGGACATTGCACTTCTTGGTAGGAAGGTCCACTACTAGGTCTCTTACTGTTTTCAGTATTCATTAAAGATATTGAAGTAGGCATATGAAGCTTATTGTCTAAGTTTGCAGATGTTGCAAAGGTTGGCGGGGTGGTCAGTAACAAGCATCAAGGCATACTTCCGCAACAAGACTTAGAAAAATTGAACAGAAGTGCCAAGAAGTGGCAATTAAATTAACATTCATAACTTTGATTGGCTTTGAGTAGCCTTGATAAACGTTGATTTTCTAGGAGAATAGCAAAGCAATCGGATGAATTTGAAGTACTGGTTAGGTCAAAAATATGGACATTATAGGGTTATTGGAGACATGGTGACACTCAGACATAAGTGATGTGGAATTTGAATGCAAGTACAATGTATACAGAGATAACAGGATGGGTAGAGGGAGTTATTCTTCTTGGTTAAGAAGCACTTAGTCTAAGGCAGTGTAAAATAAAGTAGAATAAAGATGTTTAATACTGTCTTTGTTGTTAAAATAACATTTAACATATTAAAAACTTTGTTGCAAATTAAGTAGATATACAGGCAGTTCTCGCTTTGAGTTCTCGGGTTTACGAGTTTTTTCCCCAAGTATCAAGTATGAACAAAATCGAAAATATGAACATTAATTGCAAAAAAAAAAAAATGTTAAACATTCATAAATTTCACATTTCAAACCACATACGCAGCTATACAATACAGTGTGCCCTGCTTTACGATATTAATCCATTCCAGAGACACCATCGTATCGTTAAAATATTGTAGTGTGAACCCAATAACATATTGTTTTTTGTTAATTAATTTCAAGATCTCGGAAGTTAATTTTCACTGTTAACTAAGCTATTTATCTCTCTAAAATGTCATTTTTAAGGTCATGAGTGAGACCTTAAGGCCATATAAAAGGTTGTGAGCATAGTTTGTAAATTGTATTATTTACCAATTCAAATCATTAAAATGCACTACACTTTCATCGTTATCATATGTTCTGTTATGAGAACCAATTTTGAACGGTTTTGTGATATTTTTCTAAAGCACATTTTTGGAAGTCACAATTTGCACCTTCCTGTTTATTGGGTTTTTCTGTTAGTGCAAGCAATTATAAAAGGGTAGTAAACTCGATCTTCTTGCATTTGCAAAAATACCGATAGCTGGAATTGTGTGGTATTTTACGTTATTATGGTGAAATGTGTTTCCCCTTTATTGAAATCTTCAATCGTATAAAAAACATAAAGAAATTTTCAGAATCTTCTCTTCATTCCTTTGTTTTTCATAAACTTTTTACTCCACGCAAATCGTGTTAGTTGCAGTTTGTGTGTGCCATTAAAAAATGCTTATGCATGCAATCATGAAATTTATAATTAAAAGAGATTATCTTGAAAACAAATGCCTCTTGAAACATTTCTGAAGAAGACAACTTGTGCAACAAACTGAGTGCCGAGCCAATAATCAGTGATCAATGAGTGTGCATTTAGCCGATGATGATGAAGAATAAACATTCTTTAACATTTGTAAGCCGTAAATAATTTCTCTATTATTATAATTTGCTTGATTTTATAGGCTACGTTTTCAATTCTTTGGATAAATCAATCGTTGTTTAAACATAAACTAATTAGCTAACTAATTTCATTGTTGAGAACGTAACCCCTATTTTTAACCTTATGTTTATGGGAAATAAATTCCTGCTTTACGAGCATGCGCTAAGAACGAATTAACTTGTAAAGTCGAGAACTACCTGTATAATGCAGCACTAGTTAGTAAACGAAAGAACAACAAGGCTCGGTATGTCCTATGTTGTTGATCAATTTTCAAAATACTGAGGGGAATTACCTCAATATATGCATCTAGAGTACACACTAGATATCATATGGGAAATGTTGAGTAAAAACTCCAAAATTTCCTGTTAAAGTAATTTTTGATTAGATCAATTTTTAATTGAAGCAAATTACATCACGTTCCAAAACAAGATTTACAAACAGATTTTTGGTTACTGATGGGTCAATTCAGTAGCCTCTGACAGAAATTTACCTGTCAAAAAATTGAACAGTTATATTTATCACCTTTGCTTCCTAGGATCATATTATGGCAGATATCTGTATAACATCCTTTGTATTACAGAATCAACTACTATACAAGAAACCTTACATACCTTCAATAATATCCACCCTAGACTACAGTTCACCTTAGAAACTGAGAACATGGACAATAGATCATTAAATTTTTAAAATTTTACCCGTACCCATAACATGAATGACATTCTGTTCAAAATATATAGGAAACCTGCTAACATTTGCATGTTTTTACATTATGACAGCTGTCATCCCCTCATGTATAAAAGATTGATCATGTTAAATCAATTCCTTACTGCATTTAAGTGTTCATCTGAATCGGCCTTAAACACTGAAAGAGAAATATTGACAAACAGATTCGAAATCATGGCTATCCCATCTGTAAATAGACATATCAAAGAACAAGTGGAAAATAGGTTGAACCAAATTGCTCCAAATAACAACAGTAATAAGAAAAATTTTAGTTCTATACCTTACATTGAACAATGACATAAACAATTGAATCAACTTTTTAAAGACAGAATTTAAAATTATTCCTATGTGGAAATTGTAGTTAATGTTTCTGTAGGAAATTATAGCTTCCTTGCATCACATGGCCTTTACTAATACTAAGAGTAAATTTCCGCACATCTATTCTACAATTGTTTTTCCTCAATTTGAATTTATGGTCAATCAGGTGTGTAATCTGAGCGAGAGGAAGAATTCCATCAGCATTGAGTTTGCTCAAACCATTCAAGGCCTTATACACCTTAATAAGATCACCACAAAGTGCCTAGTCTGCAGATCTGCAATTTGTAGAACTTAAGCCTTTCTTGGTAAGAGCATCCCTTTTTTCTCCTCACCAGTCTTGTTCCCTTTGATTCTCCCTTGTGAATTGGGGATACATTTGCACATCTCCAGTCTGTGGTGACCTCCCCTGATTCCAAGGATGCTCTCATAATTATTGCTAAGGGTTTGCTTACTTCCTTTCATGCCTCTAATATAACTGGATAGATCCCATCCACCCCAGGTGCCTTTCTTATGTTTAACTTCAACAATTTCTCCTCCACTTTGTTCTCAGTTATTACAAAATCATTTAGCTCCATATTAGAGTTTGATGAGTTTCTGGCCTCCACTTGTCTACAGAATTCCTCATGTGTGAATGTAGTTGCAAAACTCTCATTAGTTTTTCGGCCACCTGAGTAGGATTATCAACAGTTGAACTGTCGATATCAAATGGATCAATCTGATTCATCCCCTTCCTTCTAGAGTTTACAGAAGTAAAGAAATCTTTGCTGTTCCTCTTTGCTTCCTTTGCCAAAGATTTCTCGTAATCTGCCTTCGCTTGCCTGATCTCCTTTGTGACTTGATTACAGACTATCTTATATCTACCAGGGGCTTCTGTGTCTCCTGATAATTTATATGCATCCCATTTATTTTTATTCTCCGCTATCAGTCTCATTAATTCCTCTGACATCCATTTATGCCTAAACCTTGAACAGTATTTCTTAGTTGGTATGAAAAGCCTAGTAGCTTCCAAGATTAATTTCTTGAATGCTTCCCATTTAGAATTAACATTATCAGTTGGTTCCACTGTATAGAATTTAAAAACCATCTGAGACTACTGTAGTCGCCTTTAACTGTGATCACTGTCACCTAGTGGTTTTTTTAATCTGTAGATTCTTAATGCACAAATAATCACTGCTGATAATCAGATCAAGAGTATTACTCCCTCTTGTTGCCTCTGTAGAAAACAATCATCATTCTGCTGTAGAAAACAATCATCTAATAAATCCACAGAAGTCTTACTAGTGTGCAAGTAATCCACCCACAATTTTCCAGTCAGTATCTGGGAAATTAAATCCCCATTATAATACATTCTGATTTGACACTCTCTATTTCTCTGTATAGTTGTTCGTTGTACTCATTAGAGTCATTAGGCCTTCCAATTTTGCCTTCCCAGTGCTTATGTCACACTAAACTGACTCAACATTGCACATTCACTAAAGTCAACTGGATGCACTGCCTTAGGTTTAGCGTGTTTCTTAACTAACAGCATAACCCCTCCTCCCTTTCTGTACACATTGCACTCCCCAAATTCCATTACTACTAGCATTGGTGTATATGCCAGTATACTATACACCTGTTTTTACTCTTAGTTAGGCATCTCTGTAGCCAGGTGGGCGGGAGCAGCAGTGCATAGCACAAGCTTCTTGATTAGACCAAGGTTCAAGCCCGTGACCACCAAATACGGAGGATGCGGAAAGGTTAGGGAATGACCATAGCATATCCCCAGAGCAATATGGCCTTAGTTGCTAATGCTCCTAAAAACCAAATAATAATAAGAACAACAACAACTCTTAGTTATCCTAACACAGCCCATGTATTTATCTGTTCCACAATGACTTTTAGCTGTTCTTGAAATCCAGAGCAACTTTCTTTCCATGCTGCTGATCATTCCAATAGAAGAAGTGCAAGAATTACTTTCACCTCTGCCTGCGGCTACCGTTAATGTATTAGTCTGTGAATCCCCCCAAACAAATATTCTTGCACCCTTTCTATTTAAGTATATGCCATCCCTGTAGAAGCAGTCTCTCCTGTTATCAAGCACAGACCACGCTGAAAAAGTTCAACCCCATTACCCTTGCAAAATCTCTCCAGGGCTGAATTGATTGACAAGGCTCTCTTCATGTACTCCCAACCATCATGTCTTGGCAGAATTGCAGATACTTTCAGTTTTAACCCTAACTTGCAACTTCTTTTCAACGTTGACCTGTACTTGTTAGGTAAGTTCGCAGATCTCTTACTTTTACCGTCATTAGCACCAACATGTACAAGTTGTACACATTGGCAGTATCACCTTTTGTGCCATTAAAAGATGGTATCTGCTCTACAACATTATCAACTTTTGCCCCTGGCATACATACCCTGGTCCTATTCCACCTATTCTTTTTGCACAATATATTTCCTATTTCACTGACAATCGAGTCACCAACAATAACTAGCTCTGGTGGGGCCAGCACATTCTTCCTTGAAGATTGACGTTATGTTGCCTGATGCTCAAGAATGAGCTCTGGCATTGATGAGTTGGGCAGCTGAAAGCTGGATGGTTCCCCCATTTTAATTCCTTGGAGGACATCTACCCTACTCCTTAAACTATCATATACACCCATTAGAATGCTGAGTTGATGCTTAATTTCTTCACACACTCTCTCTCTCTCTCTCTCTCTCTCTCTCTCTCTCTCTCTCTCTCTCTCTCTCTCTCTCTCTGCACCTAGCACACACATGAAGACATCCTCCTTAGGTAGATAATGTCCTGTTCCAGAAAGGTATGCAAACATTTCACACTTTGCACATTTTTTTGACTGTGATGCATTGGACAGTTCCCCCCTTCGGTTCTCCCTCGAGCCACAGCACTCCCACTACTTTGTGCCCGTTGCTTTGCTGCGCTTTTGTGGGGCATGAATTCCATTTTAAATATAATTTAATTTGATTAACAATGAAAAATAATAAGATTATTAACTTTTTGATCAATGGACAGCACTCCACTAAGGTACCAGATTCCTAAATGCAGGATACGTATTATGCTTTCAAGTTTTATTAGCATTAGTAAAGGCATATGATGCAAGAAAGAAAGCTTATACAGCATCAGCCAAAAAAAAAACAACCAGTTCCCATTACACTGATCAATTCATTCCAAATATTTGTCTGGTTCTGCCTTGAATTTATTTAAGTTATCAAGTTCCACAATAACAGATGGAAGAATAAAGGCAAATTTACGCATGTCTATTCTACAGCTGTCTTTCCTCAATTTGAATCTATGCCCCCTGGGGTTTATAATCTGAGAAAGAGGAAGAATCCCATCAGCATAGAGCCTGCTCAATCCATTCAAGTCTTTATACACCTGAATTAAATTGCCTCTCAGGTGCCTAGTCTCCAGAAGCTTCAATTTGCTTTTCTTCATAAGAGAACCCCCTTTATTCCCCTCACAAGTCTTGTTGCCCTTTTCTGTACTCGTTCTAACAACTCTACATCCTTTCTAAAATGAGGCTTCCAGACCTGTATGCAGTACTCAAGGTGTAGCCTGACCATTGCTTTATACAAGGGGATAATCACCTTATCCCTGTTTGCAAAATTCCTGTATATCATTGACAAGATCCTATGACCTACTCTGGCAGCCTGTCTGCACTGCTTAGAAAACTCCATATCTGACTGCACAATTACCTGCAGGTCTCTTTCATTTTCCACTACCCAAGTGTAACACCACCCAGTTGGTACATTTCTCTAGGGTTACTGCTACCCATATGCAGTACTTTGCATTTGTTAATGTTAAACTTCATATGCCACTGCTCAGCCCATACGCCCAACTTTTCCAGATCCTGTTGCAGCAGCATACTATCATTACTGTTATTAATAATTCTGCCAACCTTTGTATCATCTGTAAACTTTGACATTAAGCTTGATATTCCTTCATCAATATCATTGATAAATATACAAAACAACAATGGGCCCAACACTGAACCCTGGGGGATACCACTAATAACATTAGTCCACGTAGAATAGTATCCATTGATTACCACTGTCTTTTCCAACTCAACCATCCTTTTATCCATTGTAACAACTTGCCCTTAATGCCATACTGTTCCAATTTGTACAGTAGTCTTCCATATGCAATAGTATCAAAAGCTTTCCTGAAATCCAAGTACAGTCAGTCCTCGTATAGCACGATAGTTGTGTTCCTAGAAACCCTCATGCAATGCAAAATCGTGCAATATAAACAACAGGCCCTATGGGAAAAATAGGGTTAGGTGCCGACCACCCAAGATTGAACACACATTTGTAACCAAAACATTACCAAACACAATAAATAATCATAATAAAATACGTAAGTATTTTATTATGACTATTACGTAATAAAATAAGGCTAATGCTTTTGCTTCTATGGTAAGCAAACTTGTTTTTTGTTTGATTTTATATCCAAACAGATGATAGCCGTTCCATCTCTTCCAATTCTTTGTGTCTTAATCTAATGGATTTTAATTACACTTTGAGTTGTTCCTGCTATGAAAGTTGTTTTTATTTTCTCTGCATTCTTTGTAATTCTCGGCGTTGCCTCATTTATGTCTGTAGCCCGTGCAATATCACATGGTCTTTCATTTCGCTCAAAGCGTTTCACAATTTCATATTTTTTCTCTATCGACAGAGGCGGACTGGCCATACCGGAGAAACCCCGGTGTGCCGGAGGCTGTTGTGATCTTGGCCATAAACCATAGTATGAGGCCACTATAAATTTTCCCGGGTAAGAATTTTTGATCCAGTCCACCTCTGTTTATCGATATTGCTTTTTTTTTTTCTCTCTGAATCTGTAGTGTCTTCACCAGGATGCTTCCTTTTCACACCTCTTAAGTATTTTACTCATTTTTAGGGAATAAAGCCCAATTACAAAACGAGGAGGCATGCTTGATACACATAAACAAAGCTGCGTGCGTGTAGCAACTGAATAAACAACACTGTAAAGGCAGAGATAAGCTATTAACACCTCACATTTTACTAAAGTGCATTTCTAGGGGTTACTGCCATAAAACAATAAAAACAATTTCCAGTTGTGTTTCTGCTAGTGGAATCTGTTATAAACTGGTAGTAAACTAGATCTAATTGCATTTGCGATAATACCGATAGCTGGAATTGTGTGGGTTTTTACCTTATTATGGTGAAATGTGTTTCCCCTTCACTGATATAAAAAACATACATTTTCAGAATCTTCTCTTCATTCCTATCGTATTGCGTTCGGTTGGGGTGATTCTGCGTCCGACTGCCCTTTCTTGTAAACACAAAGGCGAATCGTGCATAAGCGAATTCGGTTTGTGTTATATAAGATATCGTTCCCCTATTTATAAATAGAGTTTTTTCTTTAATTTATTTAAGGTAACAACTTCTGCAACAACAGATAGAAGTTTACTCCAGCAATCAACTCTTTGCTGGCTAAAGGCAAGTTTCCACACATCTATTCTACAACTGTGTTCCCTCAATTTGAGTTTATGCCCCCTCAGATTTGTAATCTGAGCAAGAGGAAGAATCCCATCAGCATTGGGCCTGCTGAAACCATTCAAAACCTTATACACCTCAATCAGACACTGCAACTTGTAGAATTTAAGCTTTGTTGGTAAGAGCATCCCCTTTGTGCCACTCAACTCGCAGGTGTCTAATCTCCCGATGCTGCAATTTGTAGAAGTCAAGCCTTTCTCGTTAAGAGCGCCCCTTTGTTCTAGCAACTGTACATCCTTCTTAAAATGAGGCCTCCAGACCTGCACCCATTATTCAAGGTGTGGCGTGACCATTGCCTTATACAAAGGGATAACCATCTTATCCCTGCTAGCAAAATTCCTGTATATCATTGACAAGATCCCATGAGCTGCTCTGGCCGCCTGTCGGCACTTTCAGAAAACTTCATAACTGACTGCACAATTATCCCCAGGTCTTTTTCATTCTCCACTACCCTGAGTGTAGTACCGCACAGTTGATATGTTACTCTGTGGTTGCTGCTACCCATGCATAGTACTTTGCATTTGTCAGTGTTAAACTTCAGTTGCCACTTTTCAGCCAATCTGCCCAACTTTTCTAGATACTGTTGCAGTAGCATACTGTTATTAACAACCCTGCCAACGTTTGTGTCATCTGCAAACTTTGACATTAAGCCCGATATACCTTCATCAATATCATTGATGAAGGTATATCTCCATTGTCTCCCATTCAAATATCCTTTTATCCCTTGTAGCAACTTGCCTTTAGTGCCTACTGCTCCAATTTATACATTAATCTTCCATGTGCAACAGTATCAAAAAGGTTTCCTGAAATCCGAGTACATGATATCAGAATTATTTTTTTGCATCCAGTTGCTTTGTGACCACAATAGTATCCAATGAAATTGGTCAGGCAAGACTTTCCCTTTACAAACCCATTCTCTGTCTGAATTATTACTGCAGTTGTGTCTAAATGATCCTGCAATGCTACTTTAACCAGTGACTTCATTATTTTCCCCGAAACAGAAGTTAAACTAACAGGTCTGTAATTGCTCATCACTTTTGTGAATTGGAGATACATTTGCACAACTCCAGTCCGTGGAAACCTACAGAGTCCAAGAATGCTCTCATAATTATGGGTTTGCTTACTTCCTGTGCCACCACCTTTAATATAACTGGATAGATCACATCCACCCCAGGTTCCTTTCTTATGTTTAACTTCAACAATTTCTCCTCCACTTTGCTCTTAGTTATTACCAAATCATTTAGCTCCCTGTTAGATTTTAATAAGCTTCTGTCCTCCACTTCCCTACAGAATTCTTCATGTGTGAATATAGTTGCAAAATACTTATTCAGTTTGTCAGCTATCTGAGTAGGATCATGAACAATCGAACCATTGATATTAAGTGGACCAATCTGATTCATCCCCTTCCTTCTAGAGATGATATAAGTAAAGAAGTCTTTGCTGTTTTGCTTGCATCCTTTGCCAAAGATTTCTCATAATCTGCCTTCGCATATAAAATATACATATGAACAATGCCTTTTTTGGGACAGTACCAAAAGGTACGGCGTCCCGGCACCTTTATTAACAGTGACGTGTGACATTTGGATGCAGTGAACTTCGAAATTTGTAACATTCCGTAAATTTTTTTCACACGTTTACGTACTATTCAAATAAACTTAAAATTATTTAACTAAATTTGCATTTTTCACTGTCTACTGTTAAGATTTTTTCTACATAAAACTGTATAACCATTTTTATAATTCTAAATTACTTAGTCGGACCTCTGTTTAATGAAGTCCTTTTATAGCGATATTTTGAATTCCCCTTGGAAGTTACATTTAAAATATTTTCTGTTGAACAAAGAAAATTTTCATATAACGAACGTAGAGAATTAACTCGGTACGCACTGTTTGCATTTCTGGCCTCCAGGCAATTTAGGCAGTTCGTGCTGCTGCATGCATTAAGAGAGCTAAAGGGATTACCATTGTACAACTTAGTGGTACCTGGTAAAACCTATCCGACCACCTACCCCACATACGGAGAAATCACACTGGTCAACAGCAAGCAGATCAAGGGGTACTCCCAATGGGCTCTGGACCACCTTCCACTGCAGTGGTGTCCAAACTTTTACTGTACAGGGGCAATATTAAAAAAAAAATTCAAAGTTAAAAAAGGAAAATCAACTGTTTTAGTTGATTTTCCGGACGGCTGTAGGTTGGACACCGCTGTGAATCAACTGTAAGTGTCCTGTTCGAGAATTAGGAGAGAGTGATTTTCTTTTACCCTGAAAAATAATCATCTGTTGTTTCACAGAAGTGCGTTATCGACATTTTTCCGTAAATTTTCCCTATCTCTGTTTACATGGTCACAGTGCCTGAATATCCGAATGACACTGAAATTTTGGACAGTTTCAAAAAAAAAAAGAAAGGAAAAAATTCAAATTTAAGAACTAATGACAAGAGAAGGACAACGAAGGTATTAAACCTTCTAAACATGAATTGTCGCCATTTGGTGAAAACGAAGTTAAAAAATTGTCAATTAGGTTACAGTTAAATGAAAGAGATACAGTTTGTGGATTTTGGGAATAACTAATTGAAATATGGTTTTAGAAGAATTGAAGCATTTGATGGACGCTCTGAGTACGATACCAGTTTCATCGAGTCAATGTGAACGAGGATTTTCACAAATGAATCTGATCGCCAGCCCAACAAGAGCTTCGTTGATGACAAAAATAGTTTCTTCACTACTGTTTCTTAAAATTGTAGGCCTACCGCTAACCTACTTTGATCCAGCAAGATATGTCGATTCGTGGCTGCTTCAGAAACGTCATTCAGCAACCAACACACAAAGAGGAAGAAAAGAAGTCAGATAGAGTGTCAGATGAGAACTTAATGAAAATTTGGAATATTCTACAGAAACTTTATTATGAAATTATTTTTACTTATGTTATTTAGTTTTACTTATTATTTTTAGGGTCCATAGTTTTAACGAAAGACCCTTATAATGTCACTCGGTTGTCTGTCTGTCTCTGGAACCGCTCAACCAACTGACTCGAAATTTTGCATGGGTTTGTACATCATGTGGGCCAACATAATGCCATATTGATCGTTTTTGACAAAAAATTTATCTGAGAAATGGAGGGGTAAAATGTGGGGGGACAAAAATGTTGTCGACAACCTATATTCACCTTTGGAAAGAGCTCAATGAGTAGGTTTAAATTATAATTTTAAAATATTTTTAAATTAAAAATGGTGGGACCAGACAGAGAAATGTGACTAATTTTCGTGTCTCCACCTATTTCCGTCGCTAATGGAGCTAAAAATTTAAAAATCGCATTAGCTATGTATTATTTGATGCTTATCAAGGGAAAAAACTATTCTGATTGAAATCTATCATTTACTTTTTGTGTTAAAATTAAAAAAAAACAATTTATTGCACTTCTATAGCGTGCTTCTTTGTGTTAAGTTACTCTCCTTTTGGTGACAAAAAGGTTGCTAAATAGTTAGTTAATAATTCTTTAAAGGCCATTTATAAATTTTACGACGAGAAGTATTTTTTTAAAATTTTCAAAGCTGGAGTTGTCCCGGCAAGTTGGTACTCAGAGAGCCAGTATTGAGGTGGCGGTGGTGGGGAGGCACCTGCGCGGAGCCTTGCACGCCCCTCACCTGCCAGTCACTTCTCCCCCCAAGAGTTTAATTGCTTCTCCAGGAAGAAATCGGAGTCGCTTCTCCTACCCTTGTCATTCACAACTGGAAAGACTCAAATAGACAACGTTTTCGTTAGTTCCTCAGTTTCAGGCCAAACTGTTTCTAGTACAGGGTGTATTAGAAACAGTTTTCAGTTACCATAAAGCTCTCTAGGCGCCTCCTTAGCCAGGTGGGAAGGAGCAGCAGTGTGTAGCACATGCTTCTTGATTAGACCGGGGTTCGAACCCGTCACCACCAAATACGGAGGATGCGGAAAGATCAGGGAATGACCACCGCATATCCCGGAGCAATATGGCCTTAGTTGCTAATGCTCCTAAAAAAAAAAAACCAAACCAATCCATAAAGCTCTCTATTTCAGATACTACACTAACAACCATTAGTGACTACGGACCCCTCATCCTGAGTGCCTGGCACTCAGTAGTTGACCGACTTATTTACTTATTTTACTCACATTTTGCTTATTTTTTTATATACTTGAATAATAAATTCATGCTTAATAAACTGTGTTAAATACTAAAATTGTTGTTCTTAATCCAAAAACATTACTACTAAAGTAACAATATCAGGAAAAAAAATGTTTAGAGAACTTCATATCTTTTTAATTTTCAATTTTTCCTGATAGCAAAGAATGAGTACCGGCACCTATTTTTTTACAAAAAAAAAAAAAAGCACTGGATATGAATTTATATATATATATATATATAAAACTAACCTGTATATGAATATATATGTAACCTAACCTATATGTAACCCCTTAAAGGTAATGTTTAAAGAGGTATACAGGGTGTCTTAAAAATATTGTTACAAACATTTAGGGGGAGGTAGGTAACATCTTGGTCATAAGGAATGTGAATCGCATAGGAACCCATAACCGGAAACGTCACGGGAAAGTAGTAGCAGAGGCACAAGAAGCAGAAATGACACAACACAGTAATTAGTGGCAAACATTTATATGACATAATATTAACAATCGAGTACGAGATAGATGCATTTCTTCATGATGTTACAACAGATGCTCGAAGGTTCCACTATGAGATTTTTTTTTTTTTTTTTATGTAAACCCCAAACACGAGAGGTATTAGAACCTATAGTACTTAGTACTGTGCTTGGGTTGGAGGTTGAGAAGACGAAAGAAGATATTTGTTTACATTGGACTTGAACTTCTGTAGACTGTAATTTTCAGGAAATACGTATGAAGGAAGGTTGTTCCAGAAAACGGCAGTTGAATGAATAAACGAGGAAGATGAAAAGTTGGTTCTGTGAGTTTGAAGTTGGACAGTAAATGGATGTTGGCTGGTGGCGGCACGTGTTCGGACTGTTTTGAAAGAGAGATTGGGAATTATAGAAGCCAATTCAGAAGAACAGTGCCCATGGAAGTATCTGTAGCAAAGGCATGCAGCAGAAACAGTACGTCTATGAGAGAGCGAGTGGAGAGACTTTATTAAAGATGAATGGAATCAAGAAGCCTGAGAGAGGTTTTGGGGGCACCACCTCAGATGTGGGAACAATATTCCATGGCAGGGCGGATTTGTGATTTATACAGAGTGAGCAGCTGTTTGGAAGAAAAGTAACGCCGAGAGCCAAAGATAAAACCAAGTTTTTTAGATGCAGAGGAAGCAATATTTGTAATGTGCTTGTGCCAAGAGAGATTAGAAGTCGGGGTAATCCCCAAAAGAGATATATCATTTTGCCTAGAAATCGGAGTGTCACTAAAGATAAGCATAAGAGCAGAAGAATCCTTTTTGCAAGATATAAGACAAGACTGAGTTTTAGAAGGGTTGAAATCAACTAAGTTGTCTTTGCCCCACTGGAGAATTACCTGAAGATTGGCATTTAAGGAATTGGTAGCAGGTTTTCGAGAAGTTGAAGCTGATTGGGCAGGAGAAGGTTTCTCAAAATGGAAAGTGGAATGCAATGTGCTATTATCGGCAAAACTATGGATAGGATTTCCAGTCAATGGAAGAAGGTCATTAATATACAAGAGGAAAGAGTGGGGTAAAGAACTGAACCTTGGGTGACACCGGCATTAGTGGAGAAGTTAGAAGACAGAGAGCCATCTACCATCACCCTCAGTGAGCGATCAGAGAGAAAACTGGATAAACAATTACTAAAAACAATTGGCAAACCATAAGATGGAAGCTTGTTTAGAAGACCTTTATGCCAAACACGATCGAAAGCCTTTGAGATGTCAAGAGCAACTACTTGTGTTTCACCAAATTTTTCCATTGAATTAGTCCATAAATGGGTAACATAAGCCAGAATATCTCCAGTGGATCGACACTGACGGAATCCATACTGGTGATCGTTGATCAGGCGGAAGGTTTCTAGGTAGTTTAAGAGTTGGCAGTTAATTGATTTCTTCATTACTTTAGAAAGAGTAGAAGTAATTGCAATGGGATGATAATTGGATTGGAGGGATTTGTCACCCTTTTTAGGAACTGGCTAGATATGAGCAAATTTCCAAGCAGAAGGAAAAACACATTTGGAATAAGAAAGTGAAAAAAGGCGGCAAAGAACAGGAGTTAGTTCAGGTGCACAGGTTTTGAGAACAAGTGGAGAAATACCATCCGGACCTGGAGTTTTCTTAGCATCAAGATTTGTCAAAATCCTTCTGACATCCTTTTGATGGAAGACCACAGGAGGCATTGAATGGAGCGTGTTGGGAACGGTGGGAAGTGTTTTACCAAGATCATTATTAATATATGAGTTGGAAGAAAAATGGGATGCTAGCAAGTCAGCTTTATCCTTGGCTGATGTGACAACAGAACCATCTGGTTTGAACAGAGGTGGGAGCAGAGATGGGCAAAAGTTGCTACCATTAGCTTTGGCAAGAGACCAGAATGCTCGGCTACCATTAGGGCAAGAAGCAAGTTTTCTACTCTTAGCCTGTTCAAACTCTAATTTGGACTGATTAATAAATGCTTTACAATTGTTGCGAGCTTTGGTGTATGCCGAAAATGAAACCGAAGAAATAGAAACAAGCCAATTACGATATGCAACATTCTTCTCTTGAACAGCCTTAGCACATTTATTGGAAAACCAAGGTTTAGATAAAGGACGAGATTTTAAAGTGGAGTGTGGGATAAAGGATTCCATTCCTGCAAGAATAATTTCACTGACACGATCTGAGCAAACGTTGACATCAGAAGTTTTGAAACAGTAATCCGACCGAGGAAAAGAAGAAAAGAAATCTCGCAGGTCATCCCATTTTACATTTTTGTGATGCCAAACAACACGAGGTTGGGAATAGCCATGAGATAAGGGCTCCATTGGAGAAGAGACAATCACCAAGTTGTGATCTGAAGAAGCGCCTCCGTAGCCAGGTGGGAAGGAGCAGCAGTGCGTAGCACACTCTTCTTGATGAGACCAGGGTTCGAGCCTGTCACCACTAAATACGGAGGATGCGGAAAGTTCAGGGAATGACCACCAAATATCCCCGAGCAATATGGCCTTATTTGCTAATGCTCCTAATAACAAAATAACAGTAAATAACAGTGATCTGAAGTGCCTAAAGGACCTCTCACTTCAACTGTGTACTTAGAAGGGTTGTTTGAGAAAAAGATCAAGCGTGTTGGCTGTGATTAGGATTGTCCGGTATTCTTGTAGGTAAATGAATGATCTGTGCAAGGTCATTAGTAATTGCATAAGCCTCAGCATCTCGACCAGCTGTGTCGGTGTGACTAGAAAATGGAAGTCAGCTGGATTTGTGAACATTAAAATCACTAAGGAAAATTACCTCACTGTTAGGAAAGTTGGACTGGAGAAAGTCAAGTTGCAAAGAGTGGAAGTCAAAGAGCTCCAAGTGATTAGTGGAATTTGGAGAAAGGTAGAGACAACAGATGAATTTGACACAATGAGGTAAAGAGATTTTAAGCCAGAGAAGATCAAAGAGAGGAGATTCCAAATTGCCAAGCCTCAAACGTGGCACAAGTACCATGTTTGAGGCGAAAGGAATCATACAGCGAATAATTTGGGCATCTGAGATGAGCAGTAGTTGAATCAACCGATAACTGAGATTCTGTCAGAAAAAGTGCATGGGGTTAGGCAGTCTGCAAGTGGAAACGGACATTGTTGAGATTAGAATTGAAACCAGATATATTTGTGAAATGAATTAGGAAGTGTTTGGGAGGTTTAGATCTTTTCGCAGATAAGCTTACTCTATTAGTTTGACAATTCATGCTGTATTCAATAGTAAGAAAAGGTGGAGGGGACATACTGTATGAAGTAATGAAATTTTCGCCACCTTTGACGCGAAAGGAACCATATAGCAAATAACTTGGGCAACTGAGATGAGCAGTAGTTGAATCAACCGATAACTGGGATTCTGCCAGAAAAAGTACACTGGGTTTAGCAGACTGCAAGTGGAAATGGACATCGTTGAGATTAGAATTGAGACCACGTATATTTGTGAAACGAACTAGTAAGTGTTTGAGAGGTTTAGATCTTTTTGCAGATAAGCCTACTCTATTAGTTTGACAATTCATGGTGTATTCAATAGTAAGAAAAAGTGCGGGGGGGGGGTATGCTGTATGAAGTAATGAAATTTTTGGATATGGCATACACATGGTAAGAATATACCCAGATCCTTGACATAATGTGGCTTCGACAATGCTCCCCACATACACACTACTCTGACTCCCTCCAGTCACTATTTGGCAGAGTAGAGGTAGCAAGATTATACACTAGCTGATCCGGAAGCGTCGTAGAGAGTTACCAATAGGTTCGATCCGGTGTACTGACTAGTGGCTGGCCTGCGAACAACGTTTTAGAGCTGTACCCTTGAAATGTAAGAAATATTGGATCTCGCCACGATGTTCATCATAACCTCAAAAGTCATCAATCATACTGCATGATGGAAGAGATAGGGAAGTGTTGAGCGGAACTTAGCTCTGGAGACTAAACATGGGTTCCACCACTTCAAGCCTCCAATAAGCAAAGTGGTGGTATTGCACCGGTTGATGAGCCATCTACCACCTTGTATTGCCTGGTAACATAGAGGGATGGCATTCCTCCATGTGGTGTGGGCGCCACACCTCGACCCCTGCTTACGTTGGTTCACATCTGGGAGGTCACCCACCATGTACTTGTGCATGGAGGTTTTCCCAGGATTACTAACAGTCCCACCATCGTGAAGGTGCAAGCAGAGGATTTGGCTGTCACAGACCGTCCAGACTTCGCCGAAATTGAGTCCACTTGACTTGAGTGTCATCCGAATATCAGTTCCATCAGCGTTTTAGACTCCCAGGTAGCAAGTACAGCTTGTCTGGCATATCTGAGAGAATGTCTGTGACAACCTCAAGGAGATGCGATAAATTCGTGACACCGATGCAGCATGGATTGGCAGACACGGTCGAACACACCTGGAGTTTCTTTGACAGTAGCAGCAGCGCAGATGAGTCTTGCCATGAGCATTTCCGTCTCCACAGGCGATTCATACACGATAGATTTGAGGGCCCCCACAGAAAGAAATCAAGGCTCGATAAATCAGGTGAGCGTGGGGGCTAGGCAACGGGTCCACCACGGCCAATCCATCGATGCCCAAAACGTCTGTTCAAATGGTCACGCACACTTTCCATAATGGGCAGGCGCCCCATCTTGTTGAAACCAAATGTTGCATCTCACATTTGCTGGAACATCGTCAAGTAACCTTGGTAGAACTTGTTCAAGAAAGAACCGATATTTAGCGGAGTTCATGCGGGATGGTAACAGGTATGGGCTGACTAAGCAGTCACCAACCACACCTACCCACACATTTATAGTGAAGCGATGTTGTGCCGCATGGGGGCGAACACCGTGTGGGTTGTCGTGAGCCCACACATGAGCATTTTCCTGATTGAATAAGCCTTCCCGAGTGAAATAAGCCTCATCCATGAACAAAACATACGCTGGAAAATTCAAGTCTTGAACACTTTCTTGGAGAAACCACTGTTCAAAAGCCACACGTGCAGGATGATCTTGTGGGAGCAGTAACTGAACCCTTTGGAAATGAAAGCGGTGTAAGAAATTGTTGTGCCAGACACACTGTATACTGCAATGAGGCACTCCTAAGGCAGAGACAACGGCACGTGTGCTGCTAGTAGGATTATTCTGAATGGCATTCAACACACTTTCTTCCATGGAGGGAGTTCACATCGAACGTGGTCTGCCCCCACTACTCCTGTTACTTCTAAATGACCCATAATTGCACAAATTTTGATGCACACACACGCAAACAAACTGTGGTCTGGTACATGTCTGTCTGGGAAGTGTTCTCCATAAATTCGTTGAGCGGTTCGTCCATTGCCCTCTGCTAATCCATACACTAGGTGCATGTCTGCCAGCTCACAGTTCGTATATCGAAGCATGCTCTTTGTGTGGCGACTACTGCTTGAATAAGGGGGGCTTGAAGGCACCCGTTTCCGAATTATGTGAAATCTCACTGAGGTGGAAATGTAGACTAACAACATTACATGACCAATTAATAAAATGAAATAGACTGACCATTATGCCCCATCTCGACAGAGGACCACGAGGTCAATAATAGGGAATCACTGCATTTCGAACGTTAAACAAATCCATGCAACAACGGAATGATACTAAGATCAGACCGCCGATGCAGATTTACATAGTGGTGGTCCTTATGCAGCGAAAAATAGTAAAACAGAAAGCCTAGTACTTGCATGGCCAAACCACACCACACCACTGACAAAACAATAGTTGAACTGAAAATATATAGAAACAAATTAGGTTATAGATGGTGGTACGAATGCAGCGTTAACAGGTGGTCACGCTACCCCCATATAAACATAATCCAAAAATTAAATAGACAAATAGAAATTAATAAAAATAAACAAAAAATTGGATTTTATATAGTCTGTTATTTTGATGTAGGTGTAAAGATGGAACTGAAAAATACACAAAAAATGCCAAAAACTTTTTTGCATGCTATGTATTTTTCACTTGCTTCTTTGCACCTACATCAAAATTTATCAGACTTGTTAAATCTTATATGCATATATAAATTCTTGCATCCTTTACTGCAGCTTTGCACATTTTGGTGCATCTGTCATACCTTAATCATTTATTTTTATCAATCAACTGAAACTTCTGGTTTAAACTCATGATTTAATATTACATTTCATATATGTATATGTATATTTTGTCTAAAATGTTTTATTTTTAATTTTGTGCTGAATTATTATTTTTTTATTTTTTGTAAATACTGTAAGTGTGAAAACTGCATATTTTAAATACTTAATAATGAAAAGAAAGCTACATACAATAAGTATTCCAATCAAAAAAGACGAAATATTGATAATGTCTAAACAGAATTAAAAAAAAACAAAAAAAAAAAACACCCCAAATCATAAATCATTTTCCCAAAAATTAAAAACAAAATTAGTACCTTTCAGGTCTTGTCCCCCTATTTGCAACTCTATTTTGTACCACCACTGTCAAGTGAAAAGATGGAATCTACTGGATTCTACCTGCAAGACACTCACATTCTGTTGCAGAATATTGTGCGATTGTACTGATTTCATTGGTCTTTATGACGAAATTGGTATTAATATCATAGACAGTTTCAAGGAAATGTTTAAAACCTGTGTTGCTTCACAATGGGAATATATGCACATCAGTTCTTTCTATCGAACACTCTTTGTGATAAAATGAAAATATGAAGCATGTGTTAGAAAAGATCAAGTATGATCAGTATAAATGAGATATCTGTGGCCTCTGCAAGGTGCTGGGGATTCCTTGTCTGGGACAGCATGGCAGTAGATCAACATTACTGGAGAAGAGAGTGATTTGTCAGAGTTAACTTCAATTGCATGCTGGTGCACACAATGTAGTAAACAATTCCTTGGTTTCACAAAACATTCGTGCTTCCACCTTTTATCAAGCTGAACTGGTCAAACAATTTATTAAATCATTAAACAATTAAACATTAAGCACAGACCATAAAAATTATTAAACAATT